>NC_048225.1:32824602-32889496 GCF_002007445.2 Ailuropoda melanoleuca
AGCCTGCTTCTTCCTCTCCCACTCCCCCTGCTTGTGTTCCCCTCTCTCGCTGGCTGTCTCTATCTCTGTCGAATAAATAAATAAAATCTTTTAAAAAAAAAAAAAAGGAGGGTACTTGGGGTGAGCGCTCTGTGTTGTATATAAGTGATGAATCTCTTAATTCTGCACTTGAAACTAATATTACACTGTATGGTGACTAACAGGAATTTAAATAAAAACTTGAAAAAATTGATAATATATTTTTTCTGTAGAAAATTTAATTTTGATGTATAATAATTGAAACAATTATTTAGCAGAAATTGCAAACAAAAATGAAGTAAATTACATGAAAGTGAGTTATGATGAAATTGTAAGTAGAGAGGAATTATAACTCCTGATTATAATATGGAGGTTTTAGGGTGTCTGGGTGGCTCTGTCCATTAAACATCTGACTTGATATCGGCTCAGGTCTTGAGCTCAGTGTTGTGAAATTGAGCCCCATGTTGAGCTCTGTGCTGGGCATGGAGCCTGGTTAGGATTCTCTCTATCCCTCTCCCTCTGCCCTTTACCCCATCTCTCTCTCTGTCTCTCAAAAAAAAAAAAAAAAGAATGTGGGAAGTTCTGAAAGTCTATATAATAAATACAGTTTCATTCTGCCAGAATACATGTATTTGATTCTATTAGTTAAAAGTCTACCCCATGTCTTTGAAAGAAGCAATATTTATTTTTTAATCGAATGTTCAACCATCTATAGGTGGCATGATATAAAAGCACAATCAAGCACTGATTGATTGTCAGTAAAGACAAGTTTAATTATCTAGGACTAGGATTTGTGCAGAAGCTCTGTAGAAAGATTGTATGAGCTGTAGAATTCACTTAGTACCTGAAGCAGCTGATAAGTTTACATGGTAGATATACCCTAATTTGACAGAATGAACACCTGCATTAACAGGACTATGGCACCAAAAACCTGTGCAAGGTGGGTTGTGCAGGTGGGTTGTGGCCTTCATTTGGCCTCTTAATGAAGCTAGAGATTTCAGTGTCAGAAACTGTTGATTTCTGTCCCTGACCCTGTGAACAATAACATTCTGTAACTCACATTCCACCTCAAAAACACAGTCAATTAACTATTAAGAAAAATGAGGGAGGTTTTTGACCTCAATTCCATAAGCACTTTCACCTTATTTCTGAAAGCATCCCACAATCACCAGGCTGGCCACATGTGTGGCAGCTGAATTCCCTAGCAGGTGCTTTATGGTGAGCTAAAGCCTGGCTGGTAAGTTGGAGAAGCAGTTTAAGGGCACTAAAGCAGAAATTAAAGTGGCACAGTACAGTGGCTTGTCTGCTGGGAAATAAGAGAGTAGCAGATGGAACAGACTAGAAAGAGGCAATCAAAGCTGTGTACTATTGGAAACTCGGGGAAGATATGATTCAGAGCAGGGAGAAAAGCAAATTCTTCCCGGCTCTGCAAAATGTGACTTGCATCAATGGACAATTCTAATGGGTTCTTTTGAAACTTTATCCCATTGATTATGTTAGCATAGCAGTACACAAATAGATGGGGAAAGAGTGTTTGAAATCCTATTTGGCATTTTAAATGCAAAAGGCACTATACTAGGTCTTGGAAGGAATCAAAAAAAGAAGCAATCTATATTCTTAAGAACAACCCAGAGGAAAATGTATGGCTTCCACATGAAAATATTCAACAACTATATGGATTATTTCCTCCTCTACACACTTAGATCAGTACTGATAGGAAGGACTAATATGGAACCGTGTTTCAGAAAATCTGATATGCCATAGCTGGCCACATGGAGCCTTATTTCTAAAGGAGATTTGGCATCCTGGGAATAATTATAGAGACAACTATGGCTCTATAACTGGATATCTGGACTAAAAGCATATCATACAAAACATAGGCAATAGAGATTACTTTTAAATATGTGCACAACCATTTTTATGGGCAGGGAGGATAAAATGAAGATAAATATATCTGGGTCCAGTTTTAAATGAATACAACATTCAGTGATAAATATGGAAAGAATTACAAGAGAGCTATAGGTGAGATTTGCTCAATATAGTTAAAAACTATAAAGGAAAATAAATTTGGAAAGCATATAGATAATGTTTGAATAGACCTTAAATAATGAGCAGCAATTTGCCAGGCAGAAAAGGGAGGATAGCATTCCAGATACCTAACTGTAAGTAGAAAGACACAAAATATTAAGTACACTGCCATTCAATTCTTTGATATGCTTCTAAAATACTGCACTTTCCTAACATTTTTTTGTAGTTCATGGTTTTTAAGCTTGTAAACTCTCTAAACTTTATAAACTCTCTGAAGCAAATGTTGTTTCCCCTGTATCTAATACAATGCTTCCTATGCTTAGTAAATATTTTAATTGATAAATAGGATAGCAAAATTTTTTGTTTGGTTATTAATGTTTGCTCATGTTATGATCCATACGACAAATGCTCACTGGTCTAGTGGATAAATCTCAAGATATCAGTGGCTTCACACAAACTTCGGTTCTACTCACATCACACATTTCCAGAGCAGGTGTACCTGATCCCACAGCTCACATCCAAGAGCTGACATAGAATTCAGGCATGCTTCATTTTGTGGGTGTTTGCTATCTTCTGCTCATGGCTCTCAAGGTTATCCCGAAGATTTAATTGCATTTCTGCCAGCTAGAAGAGGAAAAGGGAATGGAAAGTTGTGTGTGAGATTTTTTGATTGAGAGGATTGAAAAAATGCATATACAGTGGTGTGCTGAAGCCAGTTTATATAGGCTCATGGACTAAAAGCTTGGACTGTATCAACATGCTTTTTGTCCCCAGCTTCTGACTTAGCTCAGTGATTTGAAGGGAAAGGTAGGAAACTGGAGAATAAAGAGTGTATTGGGGTCAGGATCAGGATACTTAGTTGCTTGGCTTCAGCCCCTCACCGAGGGCCACAATCCTGTCAGGACATAATTTGCATAAAACTGTCATGAGATATTTATTTCTCCATTATACATAGAAGAAAGTGTTTAGGTCTTCTATTTTTATGACTGGTTTCATCTGCTCTGCTTATTTATATGTGTAATTTTTGAAAGTTTGATGAGATTAGAATTGAGTGTCCACACACACACTTCACACTTTGTGGCTGCTATGTAAGTAGCTTGCAAGTTCTATAAAAATGTAGCCTTTTGCTTCTGATGTGTTCAGATATATCTTGGGTTTTTATGGCAAAAATGGACTTTTAGTAAGGTATAATTCTTGGCAAACTGCCATAATTTAGATGGTAATTTAATGTCCTTAAAAAAAGATGAAATGGAGGCAAATATGAAGCCTAAGGATGTTACTTAATGTTATTAATGAAATTCTGTCTTGATTATTGAGTAGAAAAAAATCTTTTTTTAATCAATAATTATGTTCTAATTGTGTTTGAAAGTTTTCAAAACTTGAGTTGGAAAATCAGTACCTTATTCTAGAATAACTATTGATGTTTTAAGCACGATGTACAATGGGTTGATACTGTAACATGAAATTATGATTTAAATTAGTCCTCAACTTCAATTAAAAATCAACGCTTGCAGCCATATTTCTGATACTTTTTTATTCAGAAAATAAAGACTTAATTGCTTATGAAAGTACTACGTTGAAAGAAAAGATTTGAAATTCTGTATTAATAATCTAAAATATAATCAGAATGACTACACATCAAACTTTTATAATGTAGACAATCAATTTGCTATATCTAACTAGACTTGGATATATTTACATACTCAAAAATATTCCGAAATGTCAGACTTGAAATAAAATGGATTAAGTGGCCTCAGAAGAAAATAAGATTCTAAGAACTGAGAGTATTCAACCATAAGCCTGTGACCATAGTAAGGAAGATGCTTCATGGACAGTCTGTATGTCAACCATTTTGTTGGTCTTAGCTATTTTTAAGTTTAAGCCTTTAAATATTGAGTTTCTTGATCCCTACTTCCATAGCGCATATGTAAAATTTAACTGGCATTTGAGTAGACATTGCTAATCTTGCAAACATTCATTCAAAGCCATCCAAATCTAAATTAAATAAAATTTATAAAGGCATAGAGAAACATTAAATTACATGTTCTGATGATAAATTCACTGGAAGACAGTAAAATTAACCAAAAAGTATGTGAGAAACATGAGGTGTTTTTTTTTTCCAGTTAGGCTTAAAACACATGTAAACTGTTTCTTATTTTGAATGTTTTGATTATCTGTGCTTATATATTCATCTAGTCATTTAAACTGCATTTATTGAAACTACCATGTACGATACACTTTCTGAGTTTTGTGTATGTTTTGAAAATAAACAAGTTACATACTTTCCTCAAAACATTCTTCCTCTATATAAAGGAAGGTTTAATAATTATAGCTCAAGAACATATTCACTAGGAAGGCCTCATATAATTTCTAGAATGGAGTAAGAAGCTTTATTTTGTGTTTCAAAATAGCTTATTCATAGTTCTGTGATAAATGTATTGTACTATAAGAAATTATTTATTTGTTCCACTAACTAACCTATTGGTTTCTAGAGAAGAGGGGATAAATATCTATATCTATCTATATTTGTATCTATCTATATCTATATCTATATCTATATCATCTATATCTATATATATGATTTTGTTCCAGGTATCTGGAACAAATGACAAAATATAGCATGATATAAATGAATATTCATTTCTTTCAATTTTCAGGCTGATCTTTTGTTATGTTCAGGCAGAAAAAAAAAAGATACCAAATTTAAACTGGGTAATTTCAAAGGTGCTTAATAATGGAACAATTTACAAAGCTGTGGGTAGAGAGAAGGAACCCAACAAAGCTTAGTGCAGCACCTTGGGACTGGCAACAATAGAAAGCCATTTGCCCTATACCTGAAAGACAAAAGGAGGACATAGTTGCTGTACCTCTCTCTACCCAATCCCCCCCAAATAGCTCTGTGGCGAGATTTGCATCAGAGGGGTTGTGATCTAAAAACCAGAGAAATAATATCTTTATGTGCCTCCAACTCTCAGTTTCTTCCCAATTCCTTGCATTTGTTGTACCCAAATGAAAACCAGAAAGCAAGTCTGTTAGGTCAACCTTTTGAGGAAAAGAACAAAATGGACAATGGTAAATGTGAGTATATATAGACATTAGAAAATATCCATTGCAATAATATGTTAAATATGTAAATGTCAAGATAACTCAAGATTATCAGCAAAAGAAGAAAGAAATACTAATACAAAGTTAATGATATTAAGGCACAACAAAAACAAAAACCTATAACTTTCATTTAAAAAGGTATCACTATAACTATCACTATAAACAATTACTTTTTTCTTAATAAAATAATCATATTTGCTAGCTCTGAACACTAAGAAGTCTCAGAAGCCATGGAAACCTAGCGTCAGTGAAGACCCTAATACCTAACTTATCATCTTTAATACCATTTCTTAGAAAGAAGTTGGGATCCTTAGAAATTTGTCTGATTTCAAAAGCATGATGAACAGAAAGCACCAGGTGAAATCACGTCATGTTGTTGGGCCAGAAAACACAGAAAGCAAAGATGATTAAAGTTTTGTAAAAAGGATACAAGAAATAAGATGGATGGATTATGTCAATATCAGTTTTTTCATTGTGATATTGTACTATAGCTATATAAGATGTTGCCACTGGGGGAAATTGGGTGAAGAGTATAAATGGATCTCTAAATCTCTTATTTCTTAGAACTACATGCAAATACAAAATGATCTAGAAATTAGTTTTAAAAAAATCAATGTTGGTAGGCATCTATGGCAAAGAAAAAGAAAAAAAAGAAAAGAGAAAAAAAGAACAAGAACTTGAATTGACTTGAATGAATTTCCATTTAACAGAAATAGGATAGTTTGAACATCAAAAAAGAATAACACATGCAGTTTCTAAAAATACATGAAAACTGTATAGATCCAAAGATTCATAATTGAGGCACTGATTAGAAAATTAATAAAAGGAAAAAAATGAAATGTTTGTAATACTCTCCTTGGTAAATTGTGTTTCAGTTAGGCAATTATATTTGGAAAATGTTTTCTATATAAGGGAATCGTACCTAAAAATGGATTATTTTTCATTATAATTTTGCAAACTATAGTGAGATAATTGACACATGCAATAATGTGAAATAAAACTATTGGGTAAATGGTTGGGAAAATTTATTATAAGTCAATCAGACTGAGTATATGATACTATTAATGGGACATATGACAAATAACACTGTAGGACTTCTGTTGTAAGTAGAATGTTAAACCACACAACTTATGGATTATACTTGTCAAATAAAAGAAATCTAATCAAGTATCTACATCTAACTTCTTATTTCAAGGAAATGAGAGGTCAGTGGAGGAAAAAGTTAAGCAGTTCTTTGACGGAGTTGGTTACAGTTTGCGGGAAATTCTGAGATTAAAGGTTTTTTTTGACAGGACATGGATAACATGATAAAAGGGAGAGATGAAACTGCTAAAATATTAGAATAACACAGTAAAATGTGTGAGCGTTTAATATTCTCATTCTAACTGTGCAAATCGCTGTATTTGGTTTCATTTGAATGTTCTATAATAAAAAGTGGGAAAAATTAAGAAAAATAAAACACTTAAAATGTTATGCAAAGGAGTGCCTGAGTGGCTCAGATGTTAAGGATCTGCCTTTGGCTCAGGTCATGATCCCAGAGCCATGGGATCATGCTCCGCATGGAGCCCCCTGCTAGGCAGGGAGCCTGCTTCTCCCTTCCCTCTACTGTTCCCCCTGCTTGTGCTCTCTTGCTCTGTCTGTCAAATAAATAAATAAATAAATAAATAAAATCTTTAAAAAATGCTATATAAAGATGAATTATAACATATTTCAAGCAGGGAAATTGGGAATTACTGCAATAACCTCAGAACACAAAAGAGAGAGGAAGGGAAAAAAGGGAAGGAAGAGAAGAAAGATGAGAAATAAAAAGAGAAGGAGAAACCTAGCAGACAAAACAATGTGTACCGTAAAATTAAAATTCAGAGTTTAGATATATCCTTGACCATTACATTAAGGCAAAGACTTGATTTATTCAAGGTGAAGTGAATTTACTAGATGAAATAACTTTTAGTGACTTTGGAGGAAAGAGCTTGCTCTTTACTATAACTTTCCTTGCTTTTGGAATTTGGAATAGATACAAAAAAAGATTAATCTTTTTTTGTGAAACTGACCTTTGATATGTTTGGATCCATTTTGTGTATTCCTCTTTGGTTTTTGGGCTACTCCATAACTCCAAATATCTGTGGTGGCAGATTCTTACTTTATTCTGTGGCAAAGATTCTTACTTTATTCTAAAATATTTTTTTAGAAGTCTAAGAGTTGCAACATAACTTATCATGCCCCTTAAAAAACAGTTTGAACATTTTTGCATTAAGGAAGTGATCATAATCAGTTAATTTGCTGTAGCTTTCCCATTCCTACTCAATTTTGAAAATTTCTTTATAACACATTTAACTGAGGATCTTTAACCTTCAAAGTTATTATTTCAATTCTGGTTTTTGTTTGTCCTACCAATATTTAGAATAATTGTTGGGATGAGAGCATTTAAGAGCCTATGTTTTGTTTTTTTTTTTTTAAGATTTATTTATTTATTTATTTGGCAGAGATAGCCAGCCAGCGAGAGAGGGAACACAAGCAGGGGGAGTGGAAGAAGAAGAAGCAGGCTCCCAGCGGAGGAGCCCGATGTGGGAATCAATCCTGGAACACCGGCATCATGCCCTGAGCCGAAGGCAGACACCTAACGACTGCTCTACCCAGGTGTCCCAAGAGCCTATGATTTTTAATAGGTAAATTATGAGCACATAGGATAAAAACTACCTACTATATAATCATCTTTTTCTTACATCTTGTTCTCTCAAAAATATAATTTCCCATAGGGGAAGGCAAGCCAAAATAAAATAAGATAAAAACAGAGAGGGAGGCAAACCATTAGGGACTCTTAAACATAGGAAACAAACTGAGGATTGCTGGAGGGGAGGTAGGCGGCGGGATGGGGTAATGGTGTGATGGTCATTAAGGAAAGCACTTGATGTAATGAACACTGGGTGTTCATTACATGCAACTGGGTGGTCATGCAACTGGGTGTTCATTACATGCAACTGATTAATCACCAAATTTTATCCTTGAAACTAATAATACAGTATATCTTAACTAAATTGAATTTAAATAAAGGATGATTATATATATTTAGAATGTATCTCCTTTTTCTGAATATTCTCAAAATTAAAAGTGCCGCCGTTTCTAAGGACGTTTTTTACTTTTAAATTTAATGCCAGTATAGTTAGAGTGTTATATTAGTTTCATGTGTACAATATAGTGATTCAACAGTTCTGTACATTTGTCAGTGCTCATTGTAATAACTATACTTTTAATCCCCTTCACCTATTTCATGCATCCCCCCATACACCTCCCTTCTGGTAACCATCAGTTTGTTCTCTAGGTAAGAGTCTGTTTTTCTTGGTTGGTGTCTTTTTTTCTTTGCTGGTCTGTTTTCTTTCTTAAACTCCACATATGAGTGAAATCACATGGTATTTACCTTTCTCTGATGTTTCACTTAGCATTATACTCTCTAGCTCCATTCATGTTGTTAAAAATGACAAGATTTCATTTTTTTCTATGGCTTGAGTAATATTCCTTAGTATATGTATACCACATCTTCATCTGTTCATCTATTGATGAGCACTTGGGTTGTTTCAATAATTTGGCTATTATAGATAATGTTGCAATAAATGGAGGGATGCAAAAGTCTATTTCAATTAGTATTTTTGTATTCTTTGGGTAAATGCCCAGTAATGGAATAACTGGATAGTATGGTAATTCTATTTTTAACTTGTTGAGGAAACCCCATACAGTTTTCCACTGTGGAAAAGTTGGCATTACCACCAACAGTGCATGAAGGTTCCTCCTTCTCCACATCCTGACCAACACATATTGTTTCTTGTCTTTTTCATTTTAGCCATTCTGACAGGTTTGAGGTAATATGGCATTGTAGTTTTTATTTGTATTTCCCTGATGCTGGATGATGTTGAACATCTTCACCTGTGTCTGTGGGACATCTCTGTGACTTTGGAAAAATGTCTGTTCCTGTCTTTGGCCCAATTTTAATTGGAATATTTGGGTGTTTTGGTGTTGTGCTGTATAAGTTCTTTATATATTTTGGATACTAACCTTTTATCAGATATGTAATTAGCAAACATCTTCCATTCAGGACATTGTCTATTAGTTTTGTTGATCGTTTCTTTTGCTGTGCAGAAACTTTTTATTTTGATGTAGTCCCATTAGTTTATTTTTGTTTTTGTTACCCTTGTCTCAGGAGACATATCTAGAAATATGTTGCCATGGCCTATGTCAAAGGAATTACTGCCTGTGTTCTTCTCTAGGATTTTTATGTTTTCAGGTCTCACATTTAGATCTTTAATCTATTTTGAGTTTATTTTTTGTGTGGGTGGTGTAAGAAAGTGGCCCAGTTTCATTCTTTCGTAGTAGCTGGACAGCATTCCCAACACCATTTGTTGAAGAGACTGGCTTTTTCCCATTTAATATTCTTAGCTCTTAGTTGAAGATTAATTTACCATATAATCTTGGGTTGACTTTTGGGCTCTGAATTCAGTTTTATTGATTTATTTGTCTATTTTTGTGCAAGTACAATACTGTTTTAATTACTACAATTTTGTAGTATATCTTGATATCTGGGATTATGATACCTCCAGTTTCATTCTTCTCTTTCAAGATTGCTTTGTCTATTCGGGGTCCTTTATGGTTCCATACAAATTTTAGGATTATTTGTTTTATTTCTGTGAAAAATGTTGTTGGTATTTGGGTAGGGATTACATTAAACCTGTAGATTGAGTTGAGTAGTAAGAATATTTAAACAATATTTGTTCTTCCAATCCATGAGCTTGGAATGCCTTTCCATTTGTTTGTGTCATCTTCAATTTCTTTCACTAATGTTTTATGCTATTCAGAGTACAGGTCTTTCACCTCTTTGGTTAAGTTTATCTGTAGGTATTTTATTATTTGTGGTGCTGTTGTAAATGGGATGATTTTCTTAATTTCTCTTTCTGCTGCTTCATTATTAGTGTTAAGAAGTGCAACAACAAAATTGATTTGTACCCTGCGACCTTACTGAATTCACTTCTCAGTTGTAGTAGGTTTTTGTTTTGTTTTGTTTTGGTGGAGTCTTTAGGATTTTCTACATAGAGTACCATTTCATCTGCAAATAGTGAACATTTTACTTCTTTCTTACCAATTTGGATGCCCTGTATTTCTTTTTGTTGTCCAATTGCTGTGTCTAGGATTTCCAGTACTATGGTAAACAACAGTGGTATAAGTGTACATCCCTGCCCTGTTTCTGACCTTAGGGGAAAAGCTATCAGTTTTTTGCCACTGAATATGGTGTTTGCTGTGGGTTTTTCATATATAGCCTTTATTATAATGAGGTATGTTCCTTCTAGACTTAGTTGGTTGAGGGTTTTTCTCATGAATGTTGTACTTTGTCAAATGATGTTTACGCATCTTTTGAAAAAATAATATTTTTTTAATCTTTACTTTTGTTGATGTGAAATATTGTGTTGACTGGTTTGTGAATATTGAAACACCCTGGAGTAATTCACACTTAATCCCTGGAATAATTCACACTTAATCATGGTGAATGATTTTTTTGATATATTGTTGGACTTAATTTGTATTTTGTTGAGGATTTTTGCATTCATGTTTATCAGAGACATTGGCCTGTAGTTCTCTTTATTTGGAGTGTCTTTATCTGGTTTTAGTATCAAGGTAATACCAGCCTCATAGAATGAATTTGGAAGTTTTCCTTCTAATTTTTGGAATCATTTGAGGAAAATAGGTATTAACTTTTCTTTAAGTGATTGGTAGGATTTACCTGTGAAACTCATCCTGGGCTTTTGTTTGTTGGGAGTTTTTGATTACTGATTCAATTTCATTGCTGGTAATCAGTTTGTTCCAATTTTCTATTTCTTCCTGATTCAATTTTAGGATGGTATGTGTTTCTAGGAAATTATTTGTTCTAGGTTGCCCAATTTGTTGGCATATAATTTTTCATAGTATTTTTTAATTTTTTTTTATTTTTAAAGAATATTTATTTATTTGACAGAGATAGAGACAGCCAGCGAGAGAGGGAACACAAGCAGGGGGAGTAGGAGAGGAAGAAGCAGGCTCCCAGCGGAGGAGCCTGATGTGGGGCTCGATCCCAGAATGCCAGAATCATGCCCTGAGCTGAAGGCAGATGCTTAACGACTGAGCCACCCAGGCGCCCCCATAGTATTCTTTTGCAATACTTTGTATTTCTGTGGTGTCCATTATTATTTTTCTTCTTTCATTTGTGCTTTTATTTGAACCCCCCCCCTTTTTTTGTTTGTTCATTTTTTTGATGAGTATTGCTAAAGGTTTATCAATTTTGTTTATCTTTTCAAAGAATGTGTTCTGGTTTCATCAGTCTGCTGTAGTGTTGTTGTTGTTTTGTTGTTGTTTTAGTTTCAATTTCACCTAATTTCACTCTAAACTTTATTTTCTTCCTTTTACTGATTTTGTGTTTTTGTTGTTGTTCTTTTTTTTTTTTTTAGCTCCTTTAAGTGTAAGGTTAAGTTGGTTTATTTGAGATTTTACTTGCTTCTTGTGGTAGGCATGTATTGCTATAAACTTTCCTCTTGGAACAGCTTTTGCTGCATCCCAAAGATTTTGGAGCTTTGCTTTTTCATTTTCATTTGTCTCCATGGATTTTTTGGTTTCTTCTTTGATTTCGTAATTGACCCATTCTCTGTTTAGTATCATGTTATATAACCTCCATAATTTGTGGTCTTTCCAGATTATTTTTTTCTTGTGGTTGATTTCTAGCTTCATATTTGTGGTTGGAAAACATGCATGGTATGATTTCAGTCTTTTTGAATTTGTTGAGGCTTGTTTTGTGGCCTAATATGTGCTCTGATCTGGAGACTGTTCCATGTATAATTGAAAAGAATGTCTGTTCTGCCGTTTCAGGATGAAATTTTCTGAATATAAATGTTGGTCCATCTGGTCCAATGTGTCATTCAAAGCTACTTATTGCCTTCTTGATTTTCTTTTTGGATGATCTATCCAATGATATGGTGGAGTTTTAAAGTCCCCTACAATTATTGTATTACTCTTGATTACTTTACTGTGTGGAATTACTTAGTTTTATCGTTTATGTATTACTTATTTTACTTTAGCCGAATCATGTATTTAGATGCTCCAATGTTGGTGCATAAATATTTACAATGGTTATATCTTTTTGTATGATTGTTCTCTTTATGATTATATAATGTTCATCTTCCACTTTTATTATAGTCTGTTTTAAAGTATATTTTGTCCCCTAAATATATTGTCATCTTAGCTTGCTTTTCACTTATATTTGCCTGATAAATGCTTTTCTGTCCCTTCACTTTCAGTCTGCATGCATCTTTAGGTCTGAAATCAGTCTCTTGTAGGCAACATATAGATGGGTCTTCTTCTTCTTTTTTTTTTTTTTTTCCATTCTGTCACCCTATGTCTTTTGAGGGAGTGTTTAGTCCATTTACATTCAATGCAATTATTGATAGGTATATACTTATTGCCACTTGTTATTTGTTTTATAGTTGTTTTCATAATTCTTTTGTGTTCTTTTTTCCCTTGCTTACTTCTCTCACAATAAGTTGGCTTTCTTTAATGATATACTTGGATTCCTTTCTCTTTATTTTTTGCATATCTATTACTGGTATTTGATTCATGGTTACCATTAGGTGTATACATAACATCTTATGCATATAGCAGTCTATATGAAGTTGATGATCACTTATGCTTGAACCCATTCTTTACTCCTCTCCCCTCACCTTTTAGGTATATGGTGTCATACTTTACACCCTTTAATTTTGTGAATCCCTTGACTGATTTTTATAATACACATAAATTTACTCCTTTTTTCCCTCGGAATTTTCCTATCTTATGGTCTTTCCTTTCTACTCAAAAAGCCCCCTTTAACATTTCTTGTATTGTTGGTATAGTGGTCATAAACCTTTTAATTTTTGTTTGTCTGGGAAACTCTTTATCTCCACTTCTATTCTGAATGACAACCTTTCTGAATTGAGAATTCTTGACTGCAGGGTTTGTTGTTGTGTTGTTGTTATTTTTTGTTTGTTTTCTTTCAGAACTTCAAACATATCATGCACACACTTCCAACCTGCAGTTTCTGCTAAGAAATCAACTGGTAGACTGATGGGGTTTCCCTTGTATGAAACTGTTTTCTTTTCTCTTGCTTCTTTTAAAATTCTCTCTTTATTACCACTTTTATTACTATGTGTCTTGGTGCGAACCTCCTTGGGTTGATATTCTTGGAGGCACTCTATGCCTCTTGGAGCTAGATTTCCATTTCTTTCCTCAGATTTGGAAAGTTTTCAGATATTGTTTCTCAAATAAATTTTCTGTTGCTTTTTCTCTCTTCTCCTTCTGGGATCCTTATAATGCAAATATTACTGCACTTGATGGTATTGGTGAGTTCCCTAAGTACTCTTATTTTGCATTTTTTTTTCTTCATCTGTGCAGCTTTTTTACGTTCCACTACTCTGTCTTCCAGGTCACCAATTCATTGTTCTACTTATGCTAGTCTGCTATTTATCCCATATAGTGTCTTCTGAATTTAATTTATTGTGTTCTTCATCTCTAATTAGTTCTTTTTTTCTCTCTTTGTTAGAGTTTTATTGATGTCTTCCACTCTTTTCTCAAGTCCAGTGAGTATTTTAATGATTCTTATTTTAAATTATCTAAATATCACTTATCTCCATATTTCTTAGTTGTCTGGCTATGATTTTACGCTGTTCTTTTATTTGGGACATAGTCTTCTGTGTCCTCATTTTGTTTAAGTCTCTGTGTTTGTTTCCACGTGTTAGGAAAGACAGTTATGTCACCTGCTCTTGAAGATAGTGGCCTTATGAAAAAGAGGTCCTGTAGTGCACTGCAGCAACCTCTGTTTATCAGAACCTGGCACATCAGGGATGTCTCTATCTATGTTTACTTGCCTTGCTGTTGTGCTTGAGTTGCACTTTCCTTCAGTTCACTCATCTGAAGTGGCTCTCTTTGCCTATTGTGGGCAGAGTTTGATTACTGTTTTGTTAGTAGGCCAGTCTGGGTCTATCTTGGATTTGAGTTGAGTCAGACTAGTCATTCACCAGAGATGCAATAGCATCAATCTGCAGGGGGCTTTCTTCATTTTGTGTTTTCCTGAGAAACTTTGGTTGATGTGCAGAGCCTGCAATCTGACCAGCTATCTGCCCCAGCCAACTGCTGGGACCACAGTATGACTTCTATGTGTGGTTACCTTTCCCTCTCCTTGGGACAGGCGCCATTATGAAGTGGTGCTGCCCCCTGTTGGGGCTGCTTGAACACTGCCAAGCTTGTATTTATGGGCTCTGGTGAAGAGTGTATTGAAAGGGGCAGATCCTCAATATGCACAGTTTTAGCAAGGTTTGTACACTGGCCCCCTGTGAGAGGGGACTTGCCACTCTTGCCACTGGGACCAAGGCCAGATGGTTTGGAGTGTGGGGATCTGAAAAAATGAGGGAGTCAGAAGACACTGTGTTAGTAAGGTTTGCACTGCTCTAGGCAGGGGACCATGGCACTGGGACCAAGGCAGTCTGGCTGGAGGGGACAGACTGCCAAAGCACAGGAAAGCGGGGGGAGGCGGCCAGTGAAAACAAGTTAGGTAGCAAATATGAGTGCTGCACTGGTTTTCACAGGTTACCATTTGTTTATGCTTGGGGGTGGTGGAGGGAAATTGCACTTTTCAGCTCCTTTGTTTCTGGGAGAGTCTCCCAAGGATCTCTGACCCTCCATCTCATGCTCTGAGATTAGTAAATAACCCTCCCTTGTGTATTACCCAGGCATTTTTCAAACTGTTAGCTTCTTTGCTATATCTCTGAGGGCTGTTTGTTATGGTGTCTTGTTAAGGGCAGGGACTAATTTCCTATGCCCCTACCAGCTATCCTAAAGCAAAGCTGATTTTTAAAGTTCCATATTTTAAGTCCAGCTTGTTGTTAGAAATCACAGATTACCCCCCCCCCCATTTTCAAAGCCAAATGTTATGGGGATTCATGTTCCCTGTGTGGGGTCCCCAGTGTGAGAGAGATATTAATATCACACTAAACTTGATAATTTGCTGAGGACTAGGATATCACATTAAATACAAAATGTTTTGAAAAAAGATAATTTTTAAAACACTATGAAAGTTTCAAAGGATATATTTGTTTTAAAATATGCCATCAAATAGAAAAGAATTTCCTTGTGTAAGTAATTTGATTATAATTAGGACAACATAATTGGTACATGCTATTATCAGAATATGAAATTACAGGATATAGAAGGGTAAAATTAAAATGAACTATAATAATAAATAAAGATGTTATGGCAGAATTGATGTGTGCTGAATCTTGAAATAGATATAGGATTTGAAATGATAGAGATGAGAGGAGGGAGCAATTTGAGACAAAGCTTATGAGCATAGCATGCAGGCAAGTGAAAAAGATGCCTCTCTGTGAGTCTAAGAGAATAAAATGCTAATAATGAATATTATAAAAGTGATTTTTTATACCCATAATAATTATGACTTCATAGAAGTGATATAAAATTGATTATTAATGACAAATTATAGAGGCAATATTAGTAGTAGTTGTCTTACTTATAAGGCAATTATCAATGGTGATTAAAGTTTAAGTAATTAAACCATAGCTAAATTTCATTGATTTTTACTAATACCAATGTACGACTGCTAATTTATTCTCAAACATATTTTATTGGATGTCTAACATGAACCAGTGGGGTGGACCTAAATTAGGCAACTCAGAGTACAAAGATGAATAAGGCATATTATTCATGTTTAAACATAACAACATAGGGGCCCTTGGGTGGCTCAGTCATTAAGCGTCTGCCTTCAGCTCAGGGCGTGATCCCAGAGTACTGGGATCAAGCCCTGCATCGGGCTCCTCTGCTGGGAGCCTGCTTCTTCCTCTCCCACTCCCCCTGCTTGTGTTCCCTCTTTTGCTGGCTGTCTCTATCACTGTCAAACAAATAAATAAAATCTTTTAAAAAATAAACATAACAACATATTCTGTTACTCTATTATGAAAGGCACTTGTACCCTTTCCTCAGCTGCTGCTAAGGTGCTCCATTCTTCTGAGGAAGCTATAAAGTCTTTCTTTGATCTGGGTGATCAAAATTAATACAGGCATATCATGTATCTCCAGCCATGGCATCTGTAAAAGGAGACGATAATATCACTATGTAGTATTATCTCCATATTAGAAAAGAAATATAGACAGACCGAATAAATGGACCCAGAATACATAGCTAGAAAACAACAAGACTAAAGTTATAAATCAAGTGAGTATCTCCAAATCTGTGTTCTTAACTACCATTGGCATGAAAGAGAATAAAGCTTCCTTTTATTTAGAATTCTGTAACATTTTTTGCCTCATTTTTTTTTCATGATTTTTACTTTTTAACTTCAAGTTTCTTAGTCTCCTTCACTTTTCATTTTTCATTCCATTTAGACTGAGAGCAATCAGGGCCCCAGTATTCTTTTTAAATTTTTTTATTATTGAAGTATAGTAGATATACAATGCTATATTGGTTTTAAGTGTACAACATAGTGATTTAATAATTTTATATGTTACACCATACTCACCATGAAAAGTTTAATTACCATCATAGAATTTTATTACAATATTATTGACTATATTTGCTATGCTGCAATTTTCTTCTTTACGATTTATTTATAGCTGAAAGTTTGTACCTCTTAATCCCCATCACCTATTATGCCCATCCCTACTCTTCATTCCTCTAACAACATCAGTTTATTCTCTGTATTTATGTATTGGTTTCTGTTTTGTTTGTTTGTTTTTTTGATTCCACGTATAAGTTTCTTTCTATGGTATTTGTCTTTCTCTGTTTGATTTATTTCATTTAGCATAATATCCAAAATACATAGAACCTTATACAACTCAACACAGAAACATGCTAAGTAATCTGATTAAAAATGGGCATAGGACCTGAATAGACGTTTTTCCAAAGAAGACATCAGATGGCCAGCAGACACATGAAAAGATATTCAACATCACTAACCATTAGGGAAAGCAAACTAAAACCATGACATACACCTCAAACCTGTCAGAATGGCTCAAATAAAAAATGCAAGAAATAACAAGTATTGGTGAAGATGTAGAGAAAAGAAGACAGTCATGCATTATTGGTGAGAATGTAAATTGACACAGCCACTGTGAAAGCAAGTATGAAATTTCCTCTAAAAATTAAAAATAGAACTACAATATAATCCAGTAATTCCACTGCTGGGTACTTATCCAAAGAAAATGAAAACAGTAATTCAAAAAGATGTGTGCACCCCTATGTTTACTGCAACATTATTTACAATAGCCATGATACTGAAGCAAACTAAGGGCCCCCGTATTCTTGACCTGTCATACCCGGGTGCTATATAGAAGTAAATCCCCTATCATTTGGCTGCACTTATCTGGAATTTAACCCCTAAAAAATGACCACCAGCATTTCTCACACACCCCCTGCCTGCTTAATTCTATGTTGCACAGATTAAATTCCAAGCAGTATCCCATTATTTTTATTTTATGTTCTTGTAGGGATCCTACATTTTTAATCCTCATTAATTGTAGTGCTGGAAGAGAGCAATATTAAAATTTAATTTTGTCTTAATTATATACTAATTGTGTTTTCCTTGAATAAGTCCTTCTTAGTTGAATACTAAACCTGATCTTAATACTATCTTTAGAATTATAAACTAATATTCTAGTCAGACCAAAATGCTTGACTAATGTTTTTTCCTTTCTTTCTTTTCTTTTTTTTTCTTTTCTTTCTTTCTTTCTTTCTTTCTTTCTTTCTTCTTTCAAAATTTCTTTCTTTCAAAATTTCTTTCTCTTTCTTTCTTTCTTTCTTTCTTTCCTTCTTTTCTTTCTTTCTTTCCTTCTTTCTTTCTTTCAGATTTATTTATTTGACTTTGGAGAGAAGCAGCAGCAGAGTGAGAAGGAGAGGAAGATTCCCCACTGAGCAGGGAGCCTAATGTGGGACTTGATCCCAGGACCCCAAGATCATGACCTGAGTCAAAGGCAGATGCTTAACCAACTGAGCCACCCAGGTGCTCCTGACTAATGTTTCTAAGGAATCTAAGATCTATGAATTCACCAATTACTTTTCTAGGTTCCCTATTTCCAATTTCTAATACCAAATTATTATCTCCTTATCCATTATTCCTTATGTTGATGAATGTCCACTGTATTCATCCATCCACTTATCTGACATGGAACTATAGGTTTTATGACCCTTAACTCTTCCCACTCAATCATCCCTGAAATTTTACAAAGCACCAAGTTCTGTGAGTTCTACCTTTACATAAATTTTTCTTTATCCTAGTGATAATTACCTAATTTAGATCACCATCTTCTGTATCCATATTTTATATTATGGCTAGAATGGGGTGTATAATTGGAAGAAAACAGGTTACAGCTAGTTCTGAATATGGCCTTTCCTCTAACTTCAGCAGCTCTTGAATATAGTCCTCCTACAACAATAATTCAAATTATTTATAGGAGTATATATTTATTGGATTCAAGACAAATGAGAATATGCTCCCCTGCACCGTACTTCACTATTGGTTTTTCATTAATCACATAGTCAGCAGCCAGAATTGAGGAGATGCAGTTAATCTAGAGAATTGGAGCTAATTAATTACAAAATTGCAAGGTCTAAAAGTTTAAGCAATCTTAGAGTTGATGGTTTCCCTAACTCAGATGCTCTTTATTTACTTATGGTTATTTTTGGTCATTTTATTCCAAGTACAGAGTGACTGGAACATTGATCCCTGCAGGGCTATTGCCATGAAATCTGTATTGTTACCTATCTTGTATTCTTTATTAAAGATAAGTGATCTTGGTAATAAGTGAAGTTTTTTACTTGTTAATTTATTTAACAAATTGACAAAAGACCACTGTTGCTAGTCAACCAGAGAGGGTGATATACTAACATTTAAATTTGATTTGATCTGATTTTTTCCCTAATATCTTCCTAATGTTATCATGATAAGCTCTAAACATTCTAAAATATTGCTTGTAAGAATATTCATGATTTGGCATATGCTGATTGCTCCAACATCACCTCTTGTGACAATAGCATATTGGTTTAAATTCATAAATTCTTCCCTTACAGAAAAAAAAATTTGGAAAGAATCCATGTCTCTTCTGAAGCATAATATCACTTTATAATATTATGATGTAACTTCCTGTGTATGTGTTTGTTGTGTGTGTGTGTGTTATCATACTTGGTTTATCCTTTAACATATTATAAGATCCTTAAGAGAAAGATTTATTTCTTTATACATTATGGTATACCTACCTTGTACAGAATAGAAATCAATTAAGAAGGTATTAAGTAAGGAAAATATAAGTAAAAAAGTATACAATATTTTAAATTCACTTTCAATTATTTTAATTTATTACTCCACTATTCAATAGATAGAATACTAAAGATGGGTGAATCAAATAAGTAAGTTATAAATAAATAAATGCAGAATTTCCCCCATAAGGAAAAACTGAAAGAGAAATAAACCCAGATTCAATGGACTTTTTCTAAGTACAAGTTTAGTTGTCAAGATGAGATATAGACTTAATGTATTTAGTTTCCTATACTGTTACTTCACCAAATCCCAAAATTCCAGGAGTATAGCTAACAAAAATTGAAAAAACAAAAGAGATTTTTTTCTGTCTCAGCTGTGTAGAAGAGATTTAAGGTGCACTATGCAGCTTTTACCTACCTCTGCTTCAGTGCAATCACTCAGGTCAGACTTACGTGTACAGTTGCCCATTATCAATAGGGTTCACCACAGATGACCCAGTAAATCTATTGACACTGAGAATCTAGAGCTCACTTTAGATTTACCACTTTTCAGTTATGACTAAAATATTGAATGAAAGCCATTTTTGCCTTTTCCTTCAAAAGTTTACTATTTATAAATCTCTGTCCTTTATAGATAACTCTGATGACAAATATCTGGCCACTAGTGTTCAGTTTCTCATTGAGCTCTGTTTCAAGAAAACTGAGGTCCTGTACCCTTTGTACATATAATAGAAATTATAGAAATACATTAAATATAGTAGTACTTTTAAGAACAATAGATGTACTGGAATACAGACATTGTCAATTAAAATATAACTTTGTCTTTAGTTGTTCGTAGAAGCAATTCAGCTCTTTTTGTCTGGACCATAAGTATTAAAACAAAAGCATCTGAATAAGTACATTTAACAATCTTACTTTTACAATCACATCGTGATAAAGATGTTATTTTACTTACCTCTAATCTTTTTATTGAGATCCGCACAATTTCTTATTTTCTACCTTGAAATGAAAGAAAGAGGGCAACATTTTGACCTACTAATTAGAATTTGGAGATTTATGATAATTAATCAAGTATATAATATTTGGTATCAGCTATTTTATATTTGTTTATTTTGATGTTAAAATGGTTGCACATTATTAAAATAAAATGATTTCATGCAAATGTTTACAAACATGGAATAGTTTAAGCATATAACACATACAGAATGAATGCATTTTGAGTAAATACTAATCCAAAATATAACTTTCTACAATATACTCAGAAAGTGTATTGCTCTCTCAATACTATGATATATGTGTCAATATCCTGTGCTAAAAGAAACTAAAATTCTAATTTATCACATCATTGATAGTATGAGAATTGTTGCATGTAAAGTCAATGTCAATACAAATGGTGATCTCATTATCACATATCAATAAAATGTGATTTGTTCTTCACTTAACCAAATAGCAAGAATTCTCACACTTCTCAGTGCATCAGTAACTTTTGCTTCCAAGGATGACCTAAAATGATTCCTGGATCTCAAAATGTCTTCTGAGTCACCAGAAATAAAGAGAAACTAGAGTTAGTATAATTTGGATGTTAGCATCTCATTAATTGATTTTTTTAAAAAAAGATTTATTTATTTATTTGTCAGAGAGAGAGAAAGAGAGAAAGCATGTGCACACAAGCAGGGGGAGCAGCAGGCAGAGGGAGAAGTCTCCTCGCTGAGCAAGGAGCCCCATTCGGGAATGGATTGTAGGACCCTGGGATCATGACCGGAGCCAAAGACAGATGCTGAACTGACTGAGCCACCCAGGCATCCCTAATTGATTTCTGTAATACTGTCATGAAGTCAAAGTGTTTGGTCATATACCATCTGTCATTTTATTTGTGAAATAAGAGAAGTATACAGTTTTATCGAATACTCTGCTGCTAGTCAGAACGAAGTTAATACAGAATGCTAAATATCCTAAAAATTATTTATATCAATGGATTCTGCAAAATACATCTTAGTACGATTTGAAACCTATTGCAACGACTATCTCCAAATTGCACCATTTATATAATGTGGCATATAAAAATGGTTGTATCTCCAGTCTGTTCTCACATTGGTGTGTTTAGGGCAGCAGTTTAGGTGACCATTAAAATAATAGTTCAAATTGCACATTCTCAAATTAGGGTGTCACCCAGATATATACTGTACTTTAACCATTCAATTAAATTAATGAAATGAGTCCCATTATATATAGTGTAGTTTCACATAGTGATTATGCTTCTTTTGTTTTCTTCCTTTCTTCCTTTTTACTGCTCTCTGTTTTTCTCTTTGATTTCTTAATTTGAGAGTGTTTGCATGGCTTAGTCTTTCTCTTGAATATCTCCAATCCCATGGCTTTTAATTAAATCTATATATCAAGCACTTTGTGCTTGTGTGTGTGTGTGTTTTCAGGAATTCTTTGTAATATCTAGGGTAGTTAGCATCTTGATATCAAACCTTCACCGTGAATTAACACAACTATAGTTTATTCCTTGCTCATGCAAGGCTTATTACTGATTTGGGTGAATCAACAGGGCAGCTTTCCTCCATAAGTAGAGTTAGAATCCTGGATTGTTTTGATCTTAAGGCATCTCCAGAATATCACATGATCCCACAGTTTCCATGAGGAGGCTGGGGAGTTGAACTCAGACAATTAAATAATCCTACAATCAAGTAAAATAAACCATTTCCACTCATATTTAATTGACCAAGGTAAGTCATATGAGCATGTTTAACTTCTGGTTGATGGAGAAGTGAAACCTTCTGCATGCCTGCAACTGTAGAGCTAGGTATTGATGAATAAATGAAATCTCTCTCAAAGATGACTCTGTTATAGGGGTTTCTTTATTAAGGTTTAACATGTTTTCTATGTATAATGCTTAGAAGAGTGCCCAATCCAAATAAAATACATGCATTTGTTAGTAATTATTATGATTTAGGACAATGATATTTCTTAGCTGAAGAGTTGAGGAAGGGATCAGGATAATATTCCAGACAGTGAGTCAGTAATGTAGATAAAAAGCTGTCAATCAAGAAAGGAAGCCAGTAGGTTAACATCTGTAAGTTAAAAACACTTAGAAGGACCAAATTCTAAGAGAGAGGACATATCTGAAGTAGTGGAGATAGAGGAAAGGACATTCTAAAACAAAACAAAACAAAAAACAAAACAAAACAAAAAGATATTAGCCCCAAAACATAATGGAATGAAGATTTTTCTTGTCAATCTAGGTACTATAGCTAAATATATTAAAATTAGACATTGTAAAGAATTATATTTTTGTATTCTGCACATATAAGATATCATGAAGTAACAGAGAAGAATAGGAAACATCTATTGAGTATTACAAAATCTCCATTATTGACATATAATTATGAAATAATTTGAAAAGAGATCAGAGACAGAGACAAGCTACTGGGTTTATGTAATGAAAGATTGTATTTTACTTGCCACCTTCGTTTTCTATTCTACAGGCAGGTTAGACTTGTATCTTCATTCAGTTATCTCTAATAAATATTTGTTGATGAATGTATGAAAATAAATTATAAGGGAGATGAATAAAAATATGTTTAAAATATATAAAATAATAGTAAAGCAATTAAGATAATATGATTTAAGATTATTGGGTGATTACATGAATGAAGAAGGATCTTGTGTTTGCTGTCTTTAATTTTATTTGTATGGATATTATGAGACATTTACCCTTACAGAGTAAAATCCTCAAGCTCAAACATATAATAAAGATATCCTTAGAGGACTTCTAGGGAAGATGGGGTAGTAGGAGGATTCTAAGCTCACTTTGTCCTGTGGATACAACTAGATAACACCCACATCAGTGTAAATAACCCAGAAAAATCACTCGAAGACTGGCAGAACAGACCCTTTTCAGCTAATGTAGAGAAGAGCCATGTTGAAGAGGATAGGAAAGGCAGAGACACAGTTGGGAACCAAAGAAACCCACAAGACTGTTCACAGAAAAAAAGGGACACCACAGGTGTTGAGAGGGGAGAGAAACAGACCCTCACACCAGAAACCCCATGCATAGGGATTTATTTGAACAAATGATAACTTCCCAATTCTAAGGAAGCAAACAGAAACTCTGATTCAGGAGGCACAGAATGCCCCCAAGAAAATCAACCCAAGGAGGTCCACACCAAGACACATAGTGTAAAGAGTAGTGATAAAGAGAGCATTTTAAAAGAAGCAAGAGAAAAGAAAACAGTTTCATACCAGGGAAACCCCATCAGGCTGCCAGCTAATTTCTCAACAGAAACTGTGCTGGTCAGAAGTGTGTGGTATGATATACTGAAAGATCTGAAAGGAAAAACAAACAAACAAACAAAAAACAAAAAACACAAAAAAAACCCTACAGCCAAGAATACTCCATTCTGTCATTCACAATAGGAGTGGAGATAAAGAGTTTCCCAGACAAACAAGAATTAAAAGATTTATGATGACTACACCAACCCTACAAGAAATGTGCCCCCTTTTCCACATCCTCACCAATAACCACTGTTTCCTATGTTGTTAATTTTAGCCATTCTGACTGGTGTGAATTAATACGTCAGTGTAGTTTGATTCACCTCTTTGGTTAGGTTTATTCCTAGGTATTTTATGGCTTTTGGTGCAGTTGTAAATGGGATTGATTCTTTCATTTCACTTTCTGTTGCTTCATTATTTGTGTATAGAAATGCAACAGATTTCTGTACATTGATTTTGTATCCTGTGACTTTACTGAATTCATGTATCAGTTCTAGCAAATTTTTGGTGGAGTCTTTCAGGTTTTCTATATAGAGTATCATGTCACCTTCAAGTAATAAAAGTTTTATTTTTCCATATTTATTTAGATGTCTTTTATTTCTTTTTTGCTGTCTGACTGCTGTGTCTAGGACTTCCAGTACTGTATTAAATAATCAATGTTGAGAATCAACATCCCTCTCTTGTTCCTGACCATAGAGAAAAATTTCTCAGTTTTACTCTATTGAGGGTGATATTAACTGTGGGTTTTTTTGTATATGGCCTTTATTATGTTGAGGTATGTTCTCTCTAACCCTCCTTTGGTAAGTGTTTTTATCATGAATATTAGTTGTACTTAGTCAAATGTAGTTGCAGGTTTAATTAGCAGATAAATGTACATACAAGATTTGTCTTTGGTGGCCATGAGTAGACCTTTGCCTCCATCCATCAGAATCTCAAAAATTTATATAGAGGCCTAAAGGAGGTTTAATTACATACACAGTTCAGTTTGTCTCAACAGTATATTACTCTCTCATGGCTGCATATTTGAAATGGTTCTGGCTATGGGGCCTGTTGACAGAATGCGCATTCCAAGGACAGGGGAGCAGTTAAGGGGCCTCTGCCTGGGTACAGTTCCGTCCAGCTTGCAGGTCAGTTGGCAATCACAAACTCTCAATGACCGCCCCAACACTTTACCCTTCTTGCTTATCTCTTACAATCTTACATGCCCCCTATCCATAATATGTCCTGATCATTCATCAAGGGGTGTTATTAGCATGGAAGTCATTCATTTGGTGGTTAGCTGACTACATTGGAGGCACAGGCCACAGCAACAATATAAGCACAAGCAAGAAATATAAGCAAAATATAAGCATAGATTAAGATAATGATTCCCAAAACAAATGGCAATGTTTTTCCACCAAGAACCCCCTGATCCAACCTGTGGTTATGTCCTCTTGATGACTTCCCCCAACAATAAAGGAAAGGAAAAGATAGAAAGGAAAAGAGAGAGAGTGAGAGAGAGAGTGAGAGAGAGATTGATTCTGATTTTCAAATATAAAAATATTTAACTTCACTAAGTAGTTCCAGATTGGTTATATGTTGATCTCTCATTTATAGTTTTTGAGAGCCCATTATTCCCCATACTATCACTGATTGGCATTTTTAGTGAAGTCACACTTTTCTAAGACCTCTCATTTTTCCATGTGAAGGTATTTCAGTTACATTGACTGTCATTTTCACTGGAGAATCTGAATGTTGGAGAAGGCACTGAGCAGTGATCTTTCCATTTGTCAGATCTGTGTGCTTGCAGAGAAGATAAATTCTGATCTCTCAATATTATATGAAAGATGTGATAGAAAAGGCTCTGCCCATTTGCACGTGGCTTGTCTTTGATCAGAGCTGCCTCTGGACTAGGTGGGCAAGATTATCTAATTATAGTGTGTTATTAAGTTCATTTCCCTGCACACTCAAGCCATATCTTTCATTTAATCCTTTAGCAGTCATTTAGTTGATTACTTGAAATCTATTATTTGATTTCCTGCTTCTACTTCAGTTAAGGAAGAAAAATAAATAAATAAATCTCTTAAAACTTGACAAGCATTATAACAATTTCAAAATTTAGTTAAGTTGATTTATTTTAATTTGCATCTCTGATTGTTGGTAAGATTCAGTACAACTTTGTGTTTATTTGCATTTGTTTTGTTTTTCCAAAAATAGTCTGTTCAGACATTTTATCCAGTGGGGAAAAAATTTACAGATACAGACAGCAGAGTTTTAGGAATTTTCTCATTTTTATGATGTTCAAACTAGACAAATTTGAATTAAGTTATTGACTATTGAGGCAAGGGAATACTTTTTTTTTTCTGCAATCAAAGCAGACTAGAGAAATTATCTACAAAAGGTAAAAATGAGCTATTCCCAAAGTTTTCACAGTAGTATTCAATATCAGAAAATAATATTTATAGATTTCTGAGTGGAAGGAAAGATACCCCAATGATAGTATATCCAGCTAAGATATTATTTAAGTATAACACAATAGGCAAAAATTCTCAAAATTGAAAGAATTTAGATATACAATACATTAGAAACCATTGAAAAAATAAGATGTGAATCAAAATATTTTAAGAATAGCAATGCCACAGTACAAGCACTAGTGATTAGCACAGACATAATTTAAGTCAATAAAAGCTAAAAAATTTCACTAATTATGGTTGCGGAATAACCTACATAATAATTGAAACAGTAGTTAACTGTTTTATAGGGCTTACTTTGTGAGGCAGATATACTGCTATTATTCCCATGTAATGGATAGAGAACTCGAAGAAAAGTTAAATGGATTGATGACATTAACACAATTCCATGTGGCAAACTTGTAATTGGATCTGAGAAGCCTGACTCCAGGTTCTATGCTATTAATTATGTTATATAGGATGCAAAGTAAAGTATAAACCTTAGACAGAGAAATAATTTAACTATTAAAACAATATCCAGGAAGAGCAAAGATGAGAGAAAAAAATTTAGAAGATTATCTATCCTAATCTATTATAATCAATAACAATAAATGCTGATTTTTTAAAGTTTAACTAAATGAATTGTGTGTTTTTCATAATCTTTTTTCTTAATCTTCCTGTAATCTCTTCAGAAATCATCTTTCATGGTGAAAATTATCTGAAGTTTAGAAATTTCTTCAATTTTAATTGTTTTTTTCTTTTTTTAAATACAGAAAAAATAATTTTACTTAATAGTTTTTAATAAAACATCATTCTGTTTAAAAAAAATTAAAATTAAAAAGTGTGCACTTTTTAATTTTTACATGCAATGTATATATCTTTTTACCTTGCATATGTGTAGTTAGGTAACAGGGAATGAATATTACACTAAGTTTAATGATGATCTGGTGGAGAAATCCAAGGTATTTATTTTCCTTTTTTTAAATTTTATATATTATTTTTGATGAGCTTTTGACATCTTTATTTGAATTTTCTAAGTTATATGTATTATTGGTGCTTTGTATTCATAACTTTTACATGTGTATTCATCTATATCTTTAGTCTGTGTGGCTATGTTGAAAATATTTTCTTAGTTACCCATTGCTTCCACATACACTTTGCCCTTAACCACTCTATAAAGGGTATGTGCATTTGAATTTTTGTGTCAAAGTTTATATTCTTCATTATATGCTTTAAGTTTCCTCAACTAGTTTGCATATTTACTGAAACTATTCAAATGTTCTCTTTGAAGTGTACAACTTTGAAAAACATAAAAAATTTTCTCATAATAATCAATGATGACAAACAAAATTTACAATGAGAGTCTTCTTCACAGTAAAAATGTTTAAATAGTTTATTTTTAAGATATCACAATCTTGTTACATTCTGTCAGCTTCTTAAATGGTAACCAAGAATGTTGATAAAGTTCTTTAAATATTTTTATAGGGTTAATAAACATCTTAAAACAGAGTATTAAGCCGTCTTCTCCAAATTAAGATTTATTAAGCACTGATTATGTACCAAACACTAAAGTACTTTATATATCTCATTTGATTTATTCCTCATAGCAATTATATTAAGTAAACATGATGGCTCCATTTTATAAGGAGACTAATGGATAGTTACTAAGTAAGTTGCCTAAATTTATATATTTAGTAGACACTAGATATTGGAATCCAGATCTGACTCCAGAGTATGTACTTTTAACCAGTGCAATATATTGCTTCATAAACTGATGTTTACCCATGTTTGGCCTCACATAAACATTAATGAAAGACAGCTGGGGAAGCCTTTAATCTCTTAAGAGGTGTTTGGAGCTCCTGGAGAATTCTCAGCTATTGTAGACTTCATGTTTGTGGATATGGCAAAGAGGAATGGAAATGAATGTAAAAGTATGTTATGTTAGAATTGAGTGAAATGCTTGTAAGAGATGGTTTTCTCGGTATGAGTGTATGGCTGCTCTTGAAAATAAGATAAAACTGAAAAATTTAATCTTAAGAACAATAAAAAATTCAGTGAAAAGTTTCATAAAATAAGAAAAGTAGTACATTTTGAAAATAAAAACTCTTTTTAAAAAAAATTTATATTTCTTGTTTTCTTAGCATTGGTTATAGCCTGAATGAGCGTGATGGATGAGAGAGGAGAGCACATGGTGAGTGACATCACCCACAATTATTGTGATGATCAGTTCTGAAAGCTATAATTAATCTACTGCTATTTTGCATCATAAGTGAGAGATTTAGCCAGGAGGAATAGGCTACTGATAGGCAATAATGAAATTTAAAACAATGCATTGTAGAATAACTATCCTTTATGCCTTAGTTGGCATAATTAGTCATTATTCTAAAAAACAGTGTTATTACCTGAGAATTGCATGAACGTTTGTGCAAATGATTTTGATGAATCCTAATTGGTATTATGATATCAAACTTATAAATAAGGGTATGGGAATTAGTCAGCTTTTTCCTATTAATAATTGACATGGGTAGAATATTTTTACAATCAATAAAAAAAAATGGAAAATTCACTATTCTTTTGTTCTCTAGAAAGTTTCTGTTTATATAACATAAATCAATCATCAATATTGTGGAGAATATATTTAAATATATTTGTCTGTTTAACTAGCATTTGCTAAAATATGCTTTATATTTTATCATTTCCTGGTGTCTTATTTTTTAATGAAAGTTATACAGAAAGCAGGCTCTAGGGGCGCCTGGGTGGCTCAATCGTTAAGCGTCTGCCTTCAGCTCAGAGCATGATCCCTGGATCCTGGGATGGAGCCCCATGTCAGGCTCCTCTGCTGGGAGCCTGTTTCTTCCTCTGCCACTCCCCCTGATTGTGTTCCCTCTCTTGCTGGCTGTCTCTCTCTCTCTCTGTCAAATGAATAAATAAATAAAATTTAAAAAAAAGAAAGCAGGCTCTAATATTGAATTTATAGAGTAGTTTCTGAAAATTAGCCAACTTAATTTGAATTTTGTATATTTCAAAATGTCCACTTATTCAATGGTATCTAATTAAGGAGATATATTAAATTGTAGACATTAATGTAGTACTATCTGTTACCAATTCAACTTTTATGGTAGCTATCAGAAAGTTTCTCTAACAGTTTGCATGTATAAATCACTGATATTGAGTCCTACTTTTTATCACTCTTAAATTGCATTAGAAAATGCAGCTTCTTCGGCAATTGTTTTTATGACTATCCATAACATTTTAGGCTTATGTAAAAGTTATCAAATAATCATAGGGAAATAATACTTGCATAAAAGACAGTATGATGATATGAGTTTACTATAAAAAATAAATGTATTCCTAACGTTTTAGTTTGGTCTTATAAGTAAAATGTATACACATTTACTATATAATTTCCATTGTTTCTGTTATTCAAGTAGATGAGATATGTGTAGAGGGAATGTGTAAGAGGTTACACATGGAGTAAGATAAAAAGATATGCACATACAGTACTATTAAATTTACCTTAAAAGTGTAATTATTTTTTTTAAGATTTTTTTATTATATTATGTTAGTCACCATACAGTACATCCCCGGATCCGACGCAAAGTTCGATGCTTCATTAGTTGCATATAACACCCAGTGCACCATGCAATACGTGCCCTCCTTACTACCCATCCAGTCTATCCCATTCACCTACCCCCCTCCCCTCTGAAGTCTTCAGTTTGTTTCTCATANCGTTAATTCTTCTGATCCATTAGCATGGAATATTTTTCCATCTTTTTATGTCTTCCTCAATGTCTTTCAAGAGTGATCTATAGTTTCTAGCATATAGGTCCTTTACGTCTCTGGTTAAGTTAATTCCAAGGTAACGCATGGTTTTTGGTGTTATTGTAAATGGGATGGATTCCCTAATTTCTCTTTCTTCAGTCTCGTTATTCGTGTATAGAAATGCAACTGATTTCTGGGCATTGATTTTGTATCCTGCCACCTTACTGAATTGTTCTATAACTTCTAATAGTTTGGGAGTGGATTCCTTTGGGTTTTCCATATAGAGTATCATGTCATCTGCAAAGAGAGACAGTTTGACTTCTTCTTTGCCGATTTGGATACCTTTGATCCCTTTTTGTCTTCTGATTTTGCTGTTGCAAGGATCTAGTACTATGTTGAATAATAGTGGCGAGAGTGGGCATCCTTGTCGTGTTCCTGATCTTAAGGGAAAGGCTTCCAGCTTTTCCCCATTGAGAATAATGCTTGCAGTAGGCTTTTCATAGATGGCTTTTATGAGATTGAGAAATGTACCCTCTATTCCTACACTCTGNCTTTTCATAAATGGCTTTTATGAGATTTAGAAATGTACCCTCTATTCCTACACTCCGAAGGGTTTTAATCAGAAAGGATGCTGTATTTTGTCAAATGCTTTTTCTGCATCAATTGAGAGGATCAAATGGTTCCTAAGTCTTTTCTTGTTGACATAATGTATCACAATGATTTATTTGTGAGTGCTGAACCTTGCTTGCATCCCAGGTATGAATCCCACTTGGTCATGATGGATAATCCTTTTAATGTACTGTTGGATTCTATTAGCAAGGATCTTGTTGAGGATTTTGGCATCCATATTCATTAGAGAAATCGGTCTGTAATTCTCCTTTTTGAGGGGGTCTTTGCCTGGTTTGGGGATCAAGGTAATATTAGCCTCATAGAATGAGTTTGGTAGCTTTCCTTCTGTTTCTATTTTTTGAAATAGCTTTAGGAGAATAGGTATTATTTCTTCTTTGAATGTTTGGTAGAATTCCCCAGGAAAACCGTCTGGGCCTGGAGTTTTATTATTTGGAAGGTTGTTTATCACTGACTCAATTTCTTCGTAGTTAATTGGCCTGTTTAACAAATCAATTTCTTCCTGTTTCAGTCTTGGTAGTTTATAGGTTTCCAGAAAGGCCTCCATCTCTTCCAGATTGNTGGTAGTTTATAGGTTTCCAGGAAGGCCTCCATCTCTTCCAGATTGTTTAGTTTTTTGGCATATAGCTGTTGATAAAAGTTTCTAATAATCCTTGCAATTTCAATGGTGCTGGTCGTGACCTCTCCCTTTTCAGTCATAATTTTAATAATCTCAGTCCTTTCTCTTTGTTTTTGGACAAGTTTTGCCATTGGTCTGCCAATTTTATGGATTCTCTCAAAGAACAAGCTCTTAGTCCTGTTGATTTGCTCTACTGTACTTCTTTTTTCTAATTCATTGATTTCTGCTCTAATTTTGGTCAACTGCTTCCTTGTCAGTGGGTTAGGCCTGTCCCTCTGTTGCTGTTCCAGTTTCTTGAGGTGAGAATATAGAAACTGCATTTTAGATTTTTCTATTCTTTTGAGTGAGGCTTGGATGGCNATAAAGCCCGTCCCTCTGTTGCTGTTCCAGCTTCTTGAGGTGAATATAAAAACCGCATTTTAGATTTTTCTCTTCTTTTGAGTGAGGCTTGGATGGCTATGTATTTCCCCCTTAGGACTGTCTTTGCAGTGTCCCATAGGATTTGGACCATTTTGTTTTCATTCTCGTTGGTCTCCATAAATTGTTTAAATTGATTTTTGATTTCTTGGTTTATCGAGTCATTCCTGATCAGGATGGTTCTTAGTCTCCAAGTGTTTGAGTTCCTTCCAGGTTTTTCCTTGTGGTTGAGTTCCAATTTCAGAGCGTTGTGGTCTGAGAATATGCAGGGGATAATTTCAATCTTTTGGTAATGGTTGAGACCTGTTTTGTGTCCCAGAATATGATCTATTCTTGAGAATGTTCCATGGGCATTAGAATAGAATGAGTATTCTTTGGTTCTGGGGTGTAGTGTTCTATATATATCTATGAGGTCCAAACTCGTCGAGTAGGCATTCAAAGCCTTTGATTCTTTGCTTAGTTTTTGCCAGGGTGTTCTGTCTATTTCTGATAGTGGGGTGTTGAGGTCCCCTACTATTACTGTGTTCTTATCTATATGTCTCTTTATTTTGGTTAAGAGTTGGCTTGTGTATCTTGCTGCTCCCCTGTTGGGGGCATATATATTAATAATTGTCATATCCACTTGTTGAATACTTCCTTTAAGAAATAATATAGTGCCCTTCTGTGTATCTCTCTATAGCCTCTAGTTTAAAATCCAATCTATCTGTTATAGAATTGCTACTCCAGCTTTCTTTTGAGGTCCATTTGTGTGGAAGATGGTACTCCATCCCCTTACTCTAAGTCTGAATGCATCTTTGGGTTCAAAATGAGTCTCTTGTAGACAGCAAATGGATGGGTCATGTCTTTTTATCCAATCTGCAACCCTGTGGCGTTTTATGGGAGAGTTTAAGCCATTTAGATTGATAGAGATTATTGACAGATATGATTTTAATGATGCCATTTCTCTTTAAAGTCTTTGTATCGGTTGTGACTTGCTGCTCTGTATCACTCTTGGGGCCTTTTTACCTTTATAGAGCCCCCCTTAATATCTCCTGTAGGGCTGGTTTCGTGGTTACGAAATTGGTTAATGATTGGCGATTTTGGAACGTCTTTATTTCTCCATCAATTCTGAATGACAGCTNTATGTCTTTTTATCCAATCTGCAGCCCTGTGGTGTTTTATGGGAGAGTTTAAAACATTTACATTGGCACTGAGAACTGAGAGATAGAATTTTAATGATGCCATGTTGCCAGTAAAGTCTTTGTNCATTTCGAAAGTCTTTGTTTGTATCGATTGTGACTTTCTGCTCTGTATCACTCTTGGGGCCTTTTTACCTTTATATAGCCCCCCTTAATATCTCCTGTAGGGCTGGTTTCGTATGGTTACAAAATTGGTTAATTACTGGCGATTCTGGAATGTCTATTTCTCCATCAATTCTGAATGACAGTCTTGCTGGATAAAGGATCCTTGGCTGCATGTTTTTCTCTGAAAGAGCTTTAAAAATGCCCCCCCAAGCCTTTCTCTCATTCCAGGTCTCTGTAGACAGGTCTGACGTAATTCTGATACCTTTGCCTTGGTATGTGAGAAATTTCTTTGCCCTGGCCACTTTCAATACTGTATCCGTGGATCTAATATTTGGGAATTGAGCTATGACGTGACATGGCGTAGGTTTGTCGTGGTTGAACTTGGATGGGGTCCTTTCTGACTCTTGGACATGAATACTTGTTTCCCTTGCTAGATTCGGGAAGTTTTCAGCTACAATTTGTTCAAATGTCTCTTCTAGACCTCTGTTTTACTCCACCCCCTCGGGGATGCCGATGATTCTGACATTGGATCGTTTCACTGAGTCAGTAATCTCCCATAATCTACATTCGTGGGCATGGATTTTTTTAAGACCAGCTTCTATTTTCGTTTTTTCTTCTACTAACCCGTTTTTTCTTCTACTAACCCATCCTCCAGTTCGCTAATGCGTTCCTTTGCCTCGGTGACCCTGGCCGTCAGATCCTCTAGTTTTGACTGCATTTGGCTCATAGAATTTTTAATTTCTGTCAGATTCACTCTCATTTCCACCCTTAGGGATTCTATATTCTCAGTTTTCAAGTCTACTCATCATCTTGACCATTGTTGCTCTGAATTCCATTTCTGATAATTTGGATACATCCATATGTATTAATTCGTGGCAGAAGCCACAGACTCATTATTTTTTCTTTGCTGGGGGTGACTTCTCCTTCTCATCATTCTGATGAGGAGAGATTGCGGGGTTGTCCAGAGCCCATGTTATTGACTGGGACCCAGGCCATGCACCCTTATTTTATAGAGATCTTAGGAATGTGGGCTTCTTCCTTAATGATTTTATTTATTTATTTGAGAGAGAGAGACAGACAGACAGTCAGCAAGAAAGGGAACCCAAGCAGGGGAGTGGGGGAGGAAGAAGCAGGCTCCCATTAGAGAAGCCTGATGAGGGACTCCTTTCCAGAACACTGTGATCACGCCCTAATTCGAAGACAGGCGCTTAATGACTGCGCCACTCAGGTGCTCCGGGTTGTGTGCTTCTTGATTTTTCAGCCTGCTTTCTGGGGGAGGGGCCTGCTGCGCCGGTACTCAGAAACCCTGTTTGGGTAGGGTCTCCGTGTCCCCTGCGAGGGGGGATGGGGATGGGCACGCTGTGAGCCAGTATTTCCGGGCGTTTGTTCTCTGGCGGCTCTCCCTGGCGGTTTGCTGCGCCTCTTCTGAGAGTAAGAGCAGCAGCAGCCGAAATTCAGCCTCTGTCACAGAACAGAGGGATTGCGGCCCATTCTCCACTGATGTTCTGGCCACTTTAACTCTGTTTCTGTTGGTTCTGCCCAACCCTGCAGCATCCCAGGCTGTGCGCCCCACACCCAGCATCCAGCCCTCACTTCCCCAGCCAGCGCATCTCTGTCCTTTGTGTTTCTAACCCCACCAGCCACCAGTCGCCAGCCACCCTGTGCACACTCCCGGGGCTCCCTGTCTCAGTCGTGGATCCAGTGAGCACACCGGCGTTCCGGAGCTCTGTGAGATGCTTGGTGGTGCGCGCTCCCAGATCATGGTCTCAGAATGCTGTCTCGAGGGTGTGGGTCCGCGGTCCACTCGCTCCCTGGTGCAGGTGGCCCGCCAGCTGCCAGCCATCCCCCGCGCGTGCTCCCGGAGCTCCCTATCTCAGCCTGGATCCAGTGAGCACACCGGAGTTCTGGAGCTCCGTGAGAAGTCTGGTAGCGCACACCCCTGGCTCACGGTCTCAGTCTGCTGTCTCAAGGGTGCAGGTCCGTGGTCCGCCCGCTCCCCCGTGCAGGTGGCTACCGCTTCTCGGTGCCCGGACACGGTGGCTCCCTCCCCCTTCCGTTTATCTTCCAACACCTCTGCACGGTTTCATGGCTCCCCGCCTCGTACCTCAATACTCAGCACTGGAGATGTTCATTTGTAGAGATCCAGATGTATCTTCCTGTGTCTCAGGCTGATTCCGTGGATGTTCCTGCTGGTCTGGTATCTATCCAGCTCAACTCAGGGGACCGGCTGAAAAAGGGGTCCCCTACTCCTCCGCCATCTTAACTCAGCCAAAGTGTAATTATTTTTTATATGTTGACTTACTATATCACATTGATTGATTTGCAAATATTGAACCATTCGTGCATCCGTGAAATAAAACCTGCTTGACTGTGGTGAATAATCCTTTTCATGTTTTTTTGAATTCAATTTGCTAATATTTTATTGAGGATTTTTGCATTGATGTTCATCGGAGCTACTGGTCTATTCACTTTTTTTGTGGTGTTTGTTTGGTTTTGTTATCAGGGTAATGCTGGTCTTGTTGGATGTTATTTGGAAGTTTTCCTTCCTCTTCTATCTTTTGGAATAGTTTGAGAAGAAGTATTAATTCTTCTTTAAATGTTTGGTAAAATTGACCTGTTAATCTGTCTGATCCTGGGCTTTTATTTATTGGTAGTTATTTGATTAATTTTGGCATTCAATTTTGTTACTCGTAATTGGTCTATTCAGATTCTCTATTTATTCCTGATTCAGATTCGGAAGACTGTATGATTCTAAGAATTCATCCATTTCTGGTAGGTTGTCCAGTTTGTTGACATGATTTTTCACAATATTCTCATAATCGTTTACATTTATGTGGTGTCATTTGTTACACTTTCTCTCTTGTTTCTGATTTCATTTATTTGGATACTTTCCCTATTTTGTTCATGAGTCTAGCTAAGAGTTGATCAATTTTGTTTATCTTTTCAAATAACCAGTTCTTGCATTCATTGATTTTTTTTCTTTACCTTTTCACTTTTTTTTTTTTTAGTCTCCATCCCATTTATTTTTTATCTGATCTTAATTATTCCCTTCCTTCTACTCAACTTGGGCTTTGTTTGTTTTCTTTTTCTAGCTCCTTTAGGTGTAGGATTATGTTTTTTATTTGTGTTTTTTTTGTGCTTCTTGAGGTAGGCTTGCATTGTTATGTATTTTTTCTTACAATTCCCTTCACTACATCCCAAAGATTTTGGACTATTGCATTTTTATTTTCATTTGTCTTCATGTATTTCCTGATTTCTCCTTTGATTTCTTTGTTGACCAATTGATTGGTTAGTAGTTTAGCTTCCATGTGTTTGCATTTTGTTTTTTTTTTTCTCATGATTGATTTCTAGTTTCATACCATTGTAGTTGGAAAAGATGCATTTTTTCTAAAAATAAAGTTATTTATGCTTAAATTTCAGGAATCTGGACACATTATCTTAAATCAAGGCTATTAACATTTGTAAAATCAATAAATATAGTGTCACTTTATCCATGCAGTGATTAAAAACATGTATTTAGTTTTTATTATTAAGCATTCTTATGTTTTAATAAGAATAAATAATAATACTTATTTATAAATAATAAAGTTTCTTTACTAATCATATCCAAGTTCACGAAGTGAGACAGAAAAATTAAAGGACAATTACTATATAGGTCTTTTTTTTAAAGGTTTTATTTATTTATTTGTCAGAGGGAGAAAGAGAGACCAAGCAATCACAAGCAGGGTGAGCAGCAGGCAGAGGGAGAAGCAGGCTCTCCACTGAGCAAGGAGCCTGATGCAGTACTTAATCCCAGAACCCTGGGATCATGACCTGAGCCAAAGTCAGACACTTAACTGACTAAGCCACCCAGGAATCCCTATAGAGGTCTTTCAAAAAGGAAACTGAGAGCAATTTTGGGTAATTCAAGAAGTGCTTCCAGCTCAACTATAGATTACATCGAATATTCCAAACACCATAACATGGTATTCTAAGCTTTAATTTATGCACTAGAAAGGTATGTCTAGACAGATATTTATTTTGATTATTTAGCTGATTTATGATGGCACCACAGATAAAATCATATCATCCACAGTAGTCACAGCATTTTTATCTGTAGCATAAAAAGAAATTAATTTATTTTAAATTAGCATTTATAACATTTAGAGAGAACAGAAAAAGGTAAATTGGAGAAATCACTGGGGGGAGGGGGTATATACCACTGTCAAAATGAGTATTTATAATTATTAAAGAGCTGAGAAAATATCTGCTGAATTCTTGTAGAGGGCAACCTGGAAAATTGCAATCAGTAAAATGAGAGGCTATTTCTAAATTATTCTAAATTATGATGGTTTATTCAGGCAACTGGTAGGCTATATGCTTCTTATGTTTTTCTAATGAATATAAATGAGCTTTCCTTTGGAAAACAGATGGGATTGATTTTGAAACTCTGACTCCAACGCACTAGCCATGTAGACATAGTTTAGGCACTGTTTCTTTATCCGTATAAGGGGGACTATAACTTTCATGTGTGTAATGTTTAAAGTAGTAACATGCAGAGTGTCTAACACATTGCCTGGGACATACTGAAAAAATACTGGTCAGTACAAATTCATTTAATTTGGTTTGCTTATAGCAAAGTCTATTACAAAGAAACCTTCACTGAGATGGAAAATATTGCCTATTGATTTGATATTTCTTTTGAAAAATTTAACTTGAAAAGGTATATTTGTTACCTTCAGGTTGATGTTAAGTGAACTGAAGATGTTAATCAAATCATGTCTTTTGCTGCTGAAATACTGGACTTGTGGTACTTAATAAAAAACCTGATGTGTTGACTTGTCTATGATATCTTTATCAATGTGTAATAGAAAACAACTTGTCTCTTGCTCTCATCCATCTAAATGCCCGAACTATTGATGATATATTTTTAGATCCAAACCTGAATGCCTTTCTCTAAACACATCAAGAGAATTTAGAGTAACTATGCACAGAACAGTGATAGTTTTCTACCATGAAAAGTGTGTAGAAGAGTGAAAATTGGTAAATTATTTTTGGCAAATTACCTTTTACAAATACCAGAATAATATGTTGGTTAAATAAACAAAATTTTAAAAAAGGAGTAGAAATGTTAAAAGAGAGAGAAAGAGACATAGAAAGAGAGCAAGAGAGAGAGACAGAGGAAAGTGTGTAGTAATAGAAGATGAGGTCCGTAAATAAGTAAACAAACAAGTAATTTTATATTCAGCTCTAGAATATTCATTTAATTGAATGTACTTTGTGTTGAAGAATGATGAATAAGCAGGTACATTTTTAAGAAATACTACATCTAAAATATTAACATTAGTGTGTAGGTAATGAATTTTTTTTCTGTATAATTAATTTAGCAACAAATATTCTTGGAAGAAAACATTTTTCCTACTCCACTTCTAGTTAAATCCAAATTTACTAGATCACTTAACTGTTTTACACCTTTCTTTGCAGAGGCATAAATTAATAATTTTTCATTTACAAGTAACTATATGTAAGGAAAGAGCAACTTGTAAAAATATCTTTGCTACCAGTTAGATACCAATGTAATTCAATAATATATTTATATGGAATGTAGAAAAGCAAATATTAAAGAAGGAGGCATTGGGGCACCTGGGTGGCACAGCGGTTAAGCATCTGCCTTCGGCTCAGGGCGTGATCCCAGCATTCTGGGATGGAGCCCCACATCAGGCTCCTCTGCTATGAGCCTGCTTCTTCCTCTCCCACTCCCCCTGCTTGTGTTCCCTCTCTCGCTGGCTGTCTCTATCTCTGTCAAATAAATAAATAAAATCTTAAAAAAAATAAATAAAGAAGGAGGCATTGCTGAAAATGTCAAGTACTCAGAAAAAATTTCCAGACTAATCAATTGCATAAGCTTCTCTTTAAGAGTCTGAATAATGAGTCATACATATTTTCTTCAATATTGGCTAAAATCTAATGGAACATTTATTATTGACTACAAAAAAGGGGTATAAGTTGTGTTCAATATTCCTTAAGAAAAGAACTCTGCTTTATTATTTACCATTTAAAAATTGTTTCAGATATCTTTTAGATTCTGAGAACAAAATAAAACAAAACATTTTAACAACATGTCAGCATATAAAATATCTTTGTATGGAAGGAGACTACTGAGAATAAATGCAAAACTAAATATTAGCTATCTATTTTCTTCATTTACTCTTCAAATAATTTGCTTTTAAACTCTAATTTTTCTCATAGTCAAGAAAGATATTTTTGGTTTTTGGGGAAGATGGTTGAGTAGGAAGATCCTAAATTCACCTTGTCCCATGGATACAACTTGATAACACCCACAAGAATGTAAATAACCCAGAAAATGCCACAAAGCCTGGCAAAATAAACTCTCCACAGCTAAATATAGAGAAGAGACCACATCAAAGAGTACAGGAAGGTTGAAAACATGGTCCAGAGCTAAATGGACCCATGGGGCTGTCTATGGGAGCGAGGGACACTGCAAGTGTGAAGAGAGGAGTGAAACAGACTCTCACATCAGGTAGCCCACATGGGGGGAAATGAATACCCAAAACATTTTGCTTTGAAAACCAGAGGGGCTGAATTTTATGAGGTCTTACAGTCAGTGGGACTTAAAATCTGGAACTTTAAAAATCAGCAGACTCAGTTCTTGAGTGTCTGGAGGGTCAGAGGAAACTGAGCCCCCACACTTAAAGAGACAGGACAATAGCCTCCCAGAGATACAGCATAGAAGCAGCAGTTTCAAAAAATATCTGGGGTATATGGGAAAGAGATTATCTAATCTTGGAGCATGTGCAGGGGCAGTGATCCTTAGAAGTCTTCTCCAGGAGCAAAGGAGTTTGCAGTTGTAATTTCCCTCAGGGCCAACATTGGCTTCCTAAATGTCTAACAGCACATTCTGCCCACACTTCTATGGACATGGCCCTTCCAGCCAGGCCTTGGCTCCAGCTCTCCTTCCACAATAGACCCTTATAAACATTGTTAACACTGAGTATCCTGCCCACATACACTCCTGTAGATACATCCCATGAAACCCAGCCTGCCTTGGACCCAGTGACTTCAGGTCCTCTCCCTCAGAGAACAGTGCCAACCTTGCTAACACCACACATCCTACCCCCATGCACTTCTCTGGATCTGCCACCTCCAACACTCCCTGTTTAGGTCCCCAGCAGCTGTAGATCCCTTCCCATTGTCAAGGACTGTGCTGGCACTATTCAACCCATACCTCTGTTCTCCTGAAAGTCAGTGTTACTGCATCTCTGACAAATGACTGGTCTGACTCAACTAAAGCCTAGGGCAGACCCAGACTGGCCAACCAATAATATAAGGACCAAACCCTGACCACAACAGGCAAAGAGAGACATTGCTGGTCACTGGACTGAAAGCAAAGGTGGCTCAGCCAGAATAGCAGTGTGCATGAAACACATATAGGAGAAACCCCTGAAGCATCAGATTTTGGTGAGCAGGGGACATGACACTGCAGGGCATTGCAGAATCTCTTCTTCATCAGGCCACCACTTTCATGAGTGGGTGATATAGCTCTATTTCCTAACACAAAGAAACAAACACAGAGAGTTAGATAAAATTAGGACACAGAAGAATATGTCCCAATGAAAGAATAGGACAAAATCACAGAAAGAGAGCTAAATAAAACAGAAATAATTAATATACCTGATAGAGAATTTAAATTAATGGTCATAAAGATACTTGCTGGACTTGAGAAAAGACTGGAGGACCTCAGTGAGACCCTCAACAAAGAGATAGAAAACATAATAAATAACCAATCAGAAATGAAGACCTCAATAAATAAAAATGCATTAGATGTAATAAATGTTAGACTGGAGGAAGTAGAAGAATGATCAGTGACCTGGAAGACAGAGTAATAGGGAGTAATCAAGCTGAACAGGAGAAAGAAAAATAATAATAAAATGTAAAATTAGAATTATGGAACTTAGCTAAGCATTTAAAGCATAATAACATTCACATTATAGGGCTCCAAGAAGGAGAAAAAAAAAGGAACAGAAAATATATTTGAAAAAGATAGTAGCTGAAAACTTCCTGAATTTGTGGAAGAAAACAGACCCAGGAGGCACAGAGATCCCCCAATAAAGCAACACAAGGAGTTCCATCCCAAAGACACATAGTAATAAAACTGACAAAAAAATTAGTGATAAAGAAGGAATTTTAAAAGAAGCAAGAGAAAAGAAAACAGTTACATACCAAGGAAACCCCATTAGGCTGTCAGCTGAGTTTTTAGAAGAAACTTTGTAGGCCAGAAGGGAGTGGCATGATATATTCAAAGTGATGAAAGGAAACAACAACAACAACAACCCACAGCCAAAAATACTCAGTCCAGCAAAGCTATCATTCAGAATAGAAGTAATAGAAATAGAGATAAAGACTTCCTCAAACAAGTAAAAGAAAAGGTAATCCATGACCTCTAAATCAGCCCTACAAGAAAATTAAAGGAAACTCTTTGAGTGGACAGGAAAGCCCATAAGTAGGAGCAAGAAAAGTAGGAAACACAAAAACAGTAAAAATAAATATCTGTGAAAATAAGTATATCTATAAAAATAAGTCAAGGGATTTGAAAAATAAAAGGATGTAAAGTATGACACTATATACATTAAACATGGTAGAGGGAGAAAGAAAGATTGGGTTCAAACTGTTGACTTAATATAGACTGCTATATGCATAAGATGTTATGTACTAATCTAATGGCAACCATGAATCAAAAACCAGTAATAAATATGCAAAAAAATAAAGAAAAAAGAATTCAAATATATCACTAAAGAAAGCCAGCAAACTATGGGAGAAGATAGCAAGAGAATAAAGGAACAGAGAAGAACTACAAAAACAACCATAAGACAAGTAACACAATGACAATAAGTATATACCTGTTAATAATTATGTTGAATATAAATGCACGAATGCTCCAATCAAAAGGTACAGAATTGAAAGAATGGGGGGAAAAATCTTTATCCTGCCTACAAGAGACTCATTTCAGACCTAAAGGAACATGCAGATTGAAAGAGAAGGGACAGAAAAGAATTTATAATGCAAATGTAAGGGAAAAGAAAGTCAGAGTAACAATACTTATAATGGACAATTAGACTTTGAAACAAAGAAACAAGAAACAAAGAAGGTCACTATATAATCATAAAGGGAACACTCTAACAAGAATTGTAAATATTTATGCATCCAATGTAAGAGAGAACCCAATTACATAAAAGCAGTTATTAACAAACATTAAGGAAGCAATCAATAAGAATACAACAAAAATAAGGTTCTTTAACAGCCCACTTATATTGATGTGTAGGTCATCCAGAAAATCAACAAGGAAACAGTGGCCTTGAATAACACACTAGACCAGATGGCTTTAACAGATATATTCAGAACATTATATCCTAAAACAGTAGAATATACATTTTTCTCAAGTGCACATGGAACATTTTCCAGAATAGATCACATATTAAGCCACAAGACAAATCTCAACAAATTCAAAATGATCAAGTCATGCTAGGCATCTTTTCTGACCACCATGCTATGAAACTAGAAATCAATCACAAGAAAAAAAAATGTAAAGAACACAAACATGTGGAGGTTAAATAACATGCTACTAAACAGTGAATGGGTCAACCAAGAAATCAAAAAGGAAATTTAAAAAAAATGCATGGAGACAAATGAAAATGGAAACACAATGGTACAAAGTCTTTGGGATGTAGCAAAAGCTGTTCTAAGAGGGAAGTTTGGGGGCACCTGGGTGGCTCAGTTGGTAAAGTGTCTGACTCTTGGTTTCAGCTCAGGTCATAATATGATCTAGCCCTGCACTTTTCTGCACAGCAGGAAGTCTGCTTCCCTTCTCTCTCTCTCCCTCTGCTCCTCCCCCTGCTCATGTACACACACTATCTCTAAAATAAATACATAAATCTTTAAAAAAAAAAAAAGGTTTATAGCAATACAGGCATACTTCAAGAAGCAAGAAAAAATCACAAATAAACAACCTGACATTAAACCTAAAGGAGCTAGAAAAAGAACACACAAAACGAAACTAAGAGAGGGAAGGAAATAATAAAGATTAGAGCAGAAATAAACGAAACAGAAACTAAAAGAAAAACCCCACTAGAACAGATCAATGAAACCAGGAGCCGATTCTTTGAAAAGATGGACAAAAATGATAAACCTTTAGAGACATTCATCAAAAAAAGAGAGAGAAAAGACACAAACAAAATCAGGAATGGAAGAGGAAAAATAACACACAACAGAAATACAAAGATTGTAGGAGAATGTCATGCAAAACTATATGCCAACAAATTGGACAACCTAGAAGAAATGCATAAATTCCTAGAAACATATAACCTTCCAAAAGTGAATCCGAAAGAAAGATAAAATTTGAACAGACCAATTACCAGCAATGAAGTTGAATCAGTAACCAAAAAATCCCAACAAACAAAGGTCCAGGAACAAACAACTTCACAGGTAAATTCTACCAATTGTTTAAAGAAGAGTTGATACCTATTCTTCACAAACTATTCAAAAAAAAAAATAGAAGAGGAAGGAAAACTTCCAAATTCATCATATGAGGCCAGCATTACCCTGACACCAAAACCAGATAAAGGAACTCCAAAAACAAGAGAACTACAGGACAATATCTATGATGAATGTAGGTGCAAAAATTCTCAACAAAATACTAGCAAACCAAATCCAAAAAAAAAAAAAATGCATTTAAAAAACATTCACCATGATCCAGTGAGATTTATTCCTGGGATGCAAGTGTGGTTCAATTAAAAAAAAAAAAAAAGAGAGAGAAGAAAACATGAACAGACATTTCTCCAAAGAAGACATATAGATGGAACCCTCATTAATTGTTGGTGGGAATGCAAACTGGTGCAGCCCTCTGGGAAACAGCATGGAGGTTCCTTAAAAAATTGAAATAGGACTACCAAATGATCCAGTAATTCCCCTACTGGATATTTACACAAAGAATATGAAAACACCAATTTGAAAATATATATACACTGCTATGTTCATTGAAGCATTATTTACCATAGTCAAATTATGGAAGCAGCTCAACCCCCATCAATAGATGAATGGATAAAAATATGATATATATATATATATATATATATACACACACACACACAATAGAATATTACTCAGCCATAAAAAGAATGAAACTTTGACATTTGCAACAACATGGATGGAGTTAGCAAATATAATGTTAAGTGAAATAAGTCAGTCAGAGAAAGACAAATACCATGTGATTTCACTCATATGTGGAATTTAAGTAACAAAACAGAGAAAAAAAAAGACAAACCAAAAACTCTCTTAACTATAAAAAACAAACTGATGGTTACCAGATGGGTAGAGTAGGATGGGTGAATTAGGTGAAGGATTTAAGAATACATTTATCATGATGAGCATAAGTAATATACATAATTGTTGAATCACTATGTTGTATGCCTGAAATTAATATAACACTGCATGTTAACTATGCTGGAATTAAAATAAGAAAAAGAAAAATATTTTTGAGGGATTCGGAAGTAATACAAGCGCTAAAGTTTTCAAATACATTAACAAGGTCTGTCCATTTGTTATTTGAGACAGTATACAAAAACTTACATCAAGGGGTATTTTTTCCCAAATATTTCCCTAGTTAAATACTTAAAAGAGTTGCCAAGATTTTGACCATAACAAAATGTAACAGTAATTGGCATAGTGCTTCTGAAAATGTCCCTGAAGTGTTTTTGGAATGGTAACATTACAGCTACTTTTCAACTCTGAATTGTATAGCCTTATACAAATATTACCACAAACTGTTCTTTTACTCTCATTTTCTTGGAGTCACAGAGCTCCATAATGTCTGTTCATGCACACTGTAGCTTTTAATAACATCCTGATATTCCATTAGTGGTTTCGACTGTTAGTGGAACTATATATATCAAGATCTATGGTCTAATTACATGCAATTAAGGTTATAGTGTAATTTTCCATGACAATATATCAATACCCTGTAATTTTGATATGTTGATTCATCTGGAATTTTTCATGAGAAGAAAATGCATAAAAATTAGATGAACCAAACAGTGACAGTCTTGGTATTACATATATATATATATATATATATATATATATATATATATACTTTTAAAGAAGTGAATTCCTTTGGAGATTGAGTGTCAAAGATTTACTTTTTATGATACCACTTAATGTTTTATGGCAAGTATGATCTATAGATTTGAGTTAAAATATGAAAAAATAAATAAGGTCCACTGTGATTCAAAGTCCTTTATTAACCACATATAAGGATTATTAAGAATATATTAAAAATATGTATTAAATAAACACAGCCATAAAGCTTATTTTTTATAATTGTAGGCTTTAATGCAAAAAATATTTTTGAAATGAAATTTATGTGTCTTATTAAAACACACTCATCAAACCTTAGTTATTTTTCCCAATTGACTTGAAGAACCCAACAACAGAGATTTTTGAATTCAATTAACTGCTTCAAATTAATCTTGAGCTTTATCATATTAGAGACATTGGGAAAATCAAGATAGAAAAAAAAATGAACGAGAGAAAAACCTTAGTGCTTCAGACTTCTTCACATACCAGAATTATTTCTCAACTTTTTTCTCTGCAAATTCACTTCCAATTCACTAAAACAAGTTAAATCCACAAATTTTGCTCTGAGCATTGTTTTGGATTTTTTTTTTAAATGAACCCAAAATATGGTTAAGGAAAGATATTTTATGTATACACACAAATACTTGTGTGTGTGTGTGTGTGTGTGTGTGATATATTTCAGAAGTTCAAATGAAGAGAAGATCAAATTCATTTTGGTTATGTAAGCTTTAAGCTAGGTTGTGAAAACACCATCTAATATAGCTATTTCCTTCTCTACACTTTTCCCAGTGTGGTTTTTAGTGCCTGTAGTGCCTTCCTTATTTTCTGTCAAATATTGTCTCTGTTATCCTTCCCAGAAATGTCGAGTGTCACTTCTTTCATGAGATTTTTCTAGTCTATATGTTTAACATTACCTGCATCTTCATAAGCCAACTTACAACAACAACGGTCAATTTTAGGATTTAATGTGTGTTCTAGTGGAGGATTACTTTTATATTTGGTTTTGACTTAGTAGGTATAAACTTTTCTCTATTATTCAATTCATCAAACGTTTTTATTGAGACTTTGTTTTGATTACATCAATAAAATGTATGTTTTTATATAATTTTTATTTTGAATTAGCTGAAAAAACAGAAATATATAATTATATATCATGCTAGATAATTTGCATAAAGAAAACAGGATTAATAATTTCTACTTCATAAATGCAAGGATAAAAATGAAATAAAGCATTTAGCACAAGACTTGGATATAATAAATGATAACATTAAATTAAAAAGATATTAACCAAATCCAGTTTTGTGTAAAGAATTCAGTTGAGTTGTTCTAAAGAAAAAAAAATTAGACAATATGAAAAAGCAAGTTTTAAACCAAAACCAAATATTAACATAGGAAAAAGTTTTCTTGCAACACAGTGATGGGTAAATAAGGCAAGACCACAATTTTATTCTATTCTTAGTCAGGCAAAAATTAAAAGTGGGCATAGTATTTCTTGTTATGAAATATGCAATGAAATGAGTAATTTTATAAACACTATTGCTGGAAAGACATACATAAATGACTTTTTGGAAGGGAAATGTGGCAGTAATTTTTTTCAGAAATTGAAGTGGGTATAATTTTGGCTCAGGAAACCAAATCCACTCTTAACGAGTTTATTATGCTAAATCACATACTTAAAGAAATAAGTACATGCCTTTTCACGTCAACATTTTTGATAATTAATTTTTCTCTTAGGGTCAATAGTAAGAAATAAATGAGTAAAATATGGTTCATTTAAAATATTCAGCCATTTAAAAAAAAACAGGTTTTTACTGATAATATGTGATCTCCAACATACATATTTATTGAAATCCCTTTTAGACTCATAATTTACACTTATTTTTCCTTTTATCATTACAAAATTCAACTTCTGTTGTGTACATTAAGAAAATATATAACTAATATGATAACCAAGATTTCAGGATCCATAATTATTTCAAACACATTCACTGGTTAAATATTTGTGATTCTATTTTTAATACGTTCAAATGTATGCATCATCAAACAATTTAAATTTTGATTTATTCAAAGTAATCTCCATGAACTGACATGCATATATGGCATTAATGTGCATATATAGAAATATAAATCTAGGTACTCTCTTGCTGATCACTTAAAACATACGCCGTGATATTTCAGATTTAGTCATTGAGCAACTGTAAGTATCCTCTGTAGAAATACAGACATGGTTTTAAATATTAATTGCACTTTGCTTCTTTATCTAATGCATTGAATGAAACTTTTTTTCCCTAGGGTCTTGCCTCAAGGCACATTCTGATGTATGAATGGATTATAGATAATAATATAGAGGAAGTATTTTTAAATATTTTAGGATTTGTATAAAAACAGATACAAGTATTTTTTTGTGGGTGTGCTAAAGAACCGTCCTATGTGTGTTTTTACCTGCCTTAGGAATTATATATATTACTATATATTACATACATAGATCATCAGTTTAGCTTAATGTAGAGCAAATTGATATATAAAAATTAAAATATACATTTGAAAACATGTTGGGTATTAATATTTGCAAAATACTATTTTATTTATAAAGATTTTATATGGTTCTGCTCTTATTGAAATCAGAAGTGCTTATACAATGATTTGAGTGTTCAAAAATTATTCACCTTTTATATAAATATACAATATAGTAAGACAAGTCTGTATTTTAGCAAGCAATACATCAGACAGTTGCTCTATCAACAACTGGTCTGGCAAAGCCATCTGTACAAATATATTTTTATGGATGACATGAGTAAGAATGTGTTACCTTTGTGAGAGGTATTAAAATCAGAAGTTTTCTTTCATTTTTATAATTTATTTTAACCCTTAACCTCCTTGTAAAATTCAGTTGACTAATGATTTGTCAGAGCATGTTAACAATTATTTGAAACCCCCAGATTTCATGCTCAAAAGTACAATGGTTGATGAAAATTTTCCCACAATCTGGATTAAATGTTAACAGGTTTGCAGACTTTATTAAGATCTCTAGTTAAACTATCCTCTTTCCCAGTCAAAAGAATTTTTCTTATGTGACATTGAAACTTTGTCCATTGTAAAATAAGGCAAGAATAAAAGCATGCAATATAAATGACCTCATACTTCAGAATTTTTGAAATATAGGATTTTCTGTTAAAAAGAAAAACTCTTTTTACAATGAATGAAGTTCAGATGCCAAGATAAGAGTGTGAGCATATAACTCATAACATATAGTACTAATTTCATGATAATATTCATTTGAAATTAATTTAATGTCAGTAATATATACAATATTTTAGGCTTTGAACCATAAAGATAAAGATTAAACCAAATAATTTGGAAAAATTTAAAATAGAGGAAAAACCTACTGCACGTATATAATGTATTCTGTATTGTTATTAAAATATCATTAAATTTAGTTTTATGCATGTATATATTTTCACACCTTTCTAAAAAAGTAGAAATCATCTTAGCCTATGATAGCTCTTGGTGTTATATTTCATAGAATTGCTAAACAGTTCATTGATTTTTCTTGAACTAATTACAATGTTTTTTGCCTACTCTTCAATTGTATCCATATTTGATCATTGTCTGCTTGTCTTTTGTTGTATGGTGAATATCAAAGCTTTTTTTTTACTCATTCAGTTTTACTAACAATCACTATTTCATTTGGATAAAAACTTTCAAATTGTACACTTTTTAACTACTCAAGTACTGTTTGTAAGATTTTATTTATTTATTCGAGAGAGAGTGAAAGTGAGAGAGATCACAGAGGGAGAGGGAGAAGTAGACTCACCTCTGAACTACTCAAGTACTTTAAAAAAATATCTGCTTAGCTAAAAAAATAGTATGTGTAAAGTGAGAGAAAAAAATTCTACTTGTGAAAATGGCAGAGTAGATGAATTTTGTAATAACTCTTCTGTTGTGGACAATGAAAATAATAGACACAAAACAAAAGCAAAATTTTTTTGGCATCAGACATTTGTCAAATGAGTGAAAAATTGACTCATGAAATACAAGGATATACATTTAGAGCAGTAACCAACATCTGAGGCTGCTTTAACCTTTAAGAAGTTTTGTAATTCCAGAACAGTAATATAGAACATGAGAAGAAAACAATGCTTTGCAGATTCATGAGATAGAGTTTAGGGCACACTGAAGTCGAGTGATCCTGGTAAAGTCACAAGCTTTCTTGTGAGAGCCTAGAGGACCATAATCTAGGAATAAGAATAAAATCCAAATAAACTAAGTCTGTCTGGGATAAACACATATATTCAAATAATTTTCTTTCCTAAGTGTATTTAAGGTGATTGGATAGTTTAATTAAAAACATGAAATAAATCTATATTTTATATTTACCATCTGAAACTCAATAGAATTATCAAGTCAACTAAGAAGATAAGATGAAACTAAAAATTAGTAAGCAAAGAAACCACAGAAATGAGCTATTATCAGATAATTTTAGAATAACTTTTCCACAAGTGGATAATTTTAATATCCTCATAACTATTAGAGAAAAATGAAAAGTGTAAAATATAATAGAAATTCTTGAGCTAAAATATACAATGCAAAATAACTGAGTTTAAGAATTCAATCATAGGTTTAACAGAAGATTAAGCAGAACTGTAGAAAAAAATAGGAAAAAAAAGATGTACTTGAAGAAATATTTAGAATAAGTTTCAGAGTAATAAAAAGTTAGAAAATACAGAAAGAGTTCAAGATTGATATGGAATATAGCCACAAATTAATATGTCATATGATTTCCAGAATGATAGGAGAAAAAATAGTGCTTCCAAGAAGAAATAGCACCCAAAATATAATTATATGGAGAAGATAGCCTTCCAATATCACATGAGCTTGTATGAGGATTCTGCTGGAAAATTTTAATGACTTACTAAAATGTAAGCGTTGCCTGCTATGTGAGTAGAAAGCCTATGTAGACCTCAGATATAGGGAGATTTGCACACATTTTCAAGCCTGTCCTCCAAAAAGCCCACAAGAAACTTACAGGAAAGATAGGGGAAAAGGTAGAGCTTAACTACTTTTTTGAAAGTGGGGTGCACATATTGACTTGTTTCTAGTGAACAGACTGCAAGAATAGTAATCTTAGAAATCTGGAGTAATCTGGCAGGTACTGCCATAACCAAATTATCAAGGTAAACATCATAATGAGTTAATACCATGTACTCCTGATGGGCTACAATGAGATCATATACTCTTTGATATTCTTCCAAAAATAAATATCCCTAACCATAGTATAATCATAAGAAAACATCAGACAAATTCAGTTTGAAGGACATTCTATGAAATACTTGACCATTACTCTTCAAAAGTATCAAAAAGGAAAAAAAAAATAGGAAAAATACATATTTTTAGTGACAGAAGCCCAGACTAGTGGTTATCATGGGAGTGGAACATGATGTTGATTGTGAAGGAACATGACTAAAACATGTAAAGTGATAGAAATGTTCTTTTCTTGATGGAAGTGGTACTGGTGGGTGCATTGGTCTATATCATATACATTTATAAAAATTCAGTAAGCTATGCAATTGAGATTGGTTTACTTTACACACCTTACTGCATAGTTTTACATGAATTTTATACTTCAATAAAATATTAAGGATAAAAGCAAGAAAATATTAATAAAATGAAACTCTCCTAAAAGATACACAGATACATCTGAATAAATGAGAAGATTTTTCCTTTCTTGGAGAGGATGGTTTAGTGGTGTAAAATGTTAATTTCTTCCACATAAATATACAAATTTAGTGTAATTCACATATAAATACAAACAAGTTTTTCTCTCTCCCAGAAATGGCAAGATAATTTTAGAGTTTGTATAAAAAACAAATATTTACACATAATAAAGGACATCTAATAAAAAAGGCCAGTAAGAGGCCAAATATTCCCTTCATATTAAAATATTTATAAGGCTTCTATAATTAAAACAGTGTATTGATACAAAAATAGATCGGGGAACAAAATAAAAAGTCTAGAAATAGAAACAAGTACATCAGTATCTGTTAAAAGTTTTATGGAAAATATTAATATACTAAGTTGGGATATTTTGATAACCATTTGCAAATGATAACACTTGAACACCAGAAAATTTTAATATTGGTAAAAGATTTAAATATTAAAAACATAAGTACCTCAATTAAAAACATCGATTAATTAACATATCTGAGTATAAGGGAAGGCTTCCAGTTAACATTGAGATTTAAAAAATGAAAAATTGACAAATATAATTACAACTTAAAAACGATTTCATAATGAGAGAAAACCATAAACCATGTCAAAACTGAAATGTTCAATAAGCTGGGAAAAATATTTGCAATATTTATCACAAATTTGTTAAAAGCCTATGTTTCATGTATACGTGTCTCTTACATATATGCATATATATGGTTATATGTCATATATATACATATACATACATATATATGACTATATTATATGCATATATACATGATTCTCTATTTTATATGTGTGTGTGTGTGTGTGTGCATAATTCTCAAAACTTGAGAACAAAGGACAAAAAGAAATGAACAGCAGTTCGTATCACAGTATACAAATGATTCTTACACTGATGAAAAATGAACTCCACATTATTCACAGTAAGAGAAAAGCAAATTTAATTACACTGAGGTGCAATTTCTGAACTTTTTATTTGGAAATTTTCAAACACTCGACACAAAACTATTTTAGTGAGACAGTAAAGGAAACTAGTATTCTCATACACTGTAAGTAACAGTGAATAATAGTAAAACACTTCTGGAAAAAAATGGTAATATCTAACTACATGTGTATTTATTAATGTTAATATACTGGTCATAATATAAAACTATAGGTTTCTAGATGTTACCATTGGGAGAAACTAAGTACAGGGTACCATTATCTCTCTGTAATATTTCTTATAGCTACATGTGAATATTCAATTTTCTCAAAGTACGAACTTTAATTAAAAGAAAAACAAAAACATTAGTTTAGGCTAATGACTATCTTTAGGAGGGAAAGATTTTAGTAAGGGGGACAATGGTTATTCTGATTTGTTGGTAATTTTCTATTTCTTAACAACCTGAATTGTGGTTAAACAGGACTATCATTTTGTGATACGTCATTAAGGTAAATAGTTGTTAGATTTGGAAATCTCTATATGAACATTTATTCCAATTTGTAATGTTTTTGTTGTTGCTTGTTTTTTAATTCAAGGTGGAAAAATTAATCTTAACTTGCTAGGCATTTTGGTTTATTGATAAAACTTTTGTAACAAAGTAGGCATCACTAGTAGACTCTGTAGAAACACTGAGATACAGGGAGCAGGAAGGGAGTGACTTTCTCTTTTCAGCTTGTATACACAGAATCTTCTAAATTAGTTCTGGGGTTTCTTGAATTGGATCTTTAACCTGATTACATTTTAAAACACTAATCATTCTGTTTGTAATTGTAAAGAGACCACTGATAGTCCTATGGCATGATCTGACAATAGAAATCTGCAAAATTTCACTGTTGGGTACTTGCAATGAAACATTTATAAGAAGAAAGAATCTTGATGACAAATATTTTTAAATGTATTTGTCAAGCTAATAAGTACAATGAAATTGTCTGGTTGCCTGTAATGTCACTGGACAAAGTGGGGAAAGAAAAGGATGAGCTCCAGGATTTAAATCTTCGGCTAGAGACTTGAAAGCTTCTTCATCTGCCTTAAAAGGGACCCTTATCTCCAATAGACACAGGTCTGAGACTGACAAATTTCAAACTCCGAATCTTATCCTGCAAGTTGCTGAATTACCGCACAAATTAAATTCAGGTTTTCAGGTTGTTACCGTTAAAAAGGGAACAATGATTGGGAAGGAATAAGATCCCCAACGTTAGGATGGGATATATGAAAGACATGATAGTACTAGGAAATTGAGCCCTTAAATTTTGATGAGACTTCCTTGCCAGTAGAAGCAGCTACTCCATCCTCAGTAGAAGCAAGCAACCCACCCCTAATACAAGTACCTTCACCTCCCGCATCGGAGGGGATTAAACTGATATTGCCTGAACAAACTCTAATGACCTTCCCTGGAGCAGTTGCCTTACACGACAATTCTGTTTCTCTTCAGGACCCATCCTACCACCCCTCTTTCTTCTAAACATGTAACTAAACATTCCAAAAGAAATAGTTATTTTCTAATTTATATAGACAGAAATCTGGGGAATATTATCACTCACCTGACCTACTGAATTCAGGACTGACTTCCTGAACTCAGAAACTCCTGGTAGCTTTTACCTGTAAGTCTTACCTTTTAGAAACTAACAAACTGCTGGAACAGAAAAAGAAATGTTTAAGGTGAACAGAAAGTGCCAGAAGTGCCAGACAGTTAACTCAGCCTCATTGTAATGTTAAGTCCCCCTCTGAATATTCATCCCAAACCCTGATAAAAGGAGCCTGGTTTCCCTGTGGGGAGTCACAGCATTGGAAATTATTCCCTGTGGCCTTATTTGACACATAAAAATGAGCTTGTGAGGCTAACTCCACCTGGTGTAGTCTTTGTCTATAACGCACCAAGGAGCAGAGCCACTTTGGTTCAGTAACAGTATGTGGGGGGATGGATATTAACGGTATGAAAAAATGGTAGAAGAAATATAAAGTTGGATGAGTCTGAATTTATTGATATGGCTTCACTGAGCAGGGATTCTGCATTTAATATTCTAATGGCTAGGGAGTTAGAAAGGTTCTGTTTGGCTTGTTGGTAGGCTGAAACATGTACCAAAGAGTGATGTATAGTGAGTGAGTTAGAAATGCCAGGCTTGCCTTGTTTCACAGAAAGAACAGGATTCAAAGTCTTAGGCGAGTTGGAATGTTAGAGTGGATTTGTCATTTAAAACCTACTCACTCACACTGGAAGGAGCCAGAAGGCACACTTTTACCAAAACTGTAAGAAATAAATTAGTGAAGGGAGCCCAGCATTCCTGAAATCCTGTGTGATCTCTATTCTCTGTAGCCCAGATCTTACAGTGGAAACTGCAGTCACTGAATTCAGAAACCTAAATACAATGGGACTAATTATACCACAGGGTTGCAAGGGCCATGCAGTGGCTTTCACCACCCAAAGCAACATGGTTATGGTTACCCTGATGGACAGTAGAATCATAGCAGCAATTAGAATAACTTGCACAGACCTTTGGCATTGGCTAGGTGATTATGGCATTCCTAGAAGTAAAATTGATAGGAAACCTATGAAATTCTTATTTGATCTGCATAAGCAGAGAAGTTTTAGGTCTAGTGAACAAAAGTCTAAGTTGAATCATACAATCAGAGTCTTGGTTGCTGACTCAATTCCCAGTTGTAAGCCAGTTTATAGTCCCATAACTCCTTGAATAAAATCAGGCTAGGATAACCTTGATGAAGGACCCCAGTATGGTATAATAATTTTATACCATTAATCTTTATCCCAGCTAACTCCAAAAGGACCTTTGACTTATTACCATAGTAACTGGTATTGGGGCAGAGGAAATGATTGGACCTTTGGAGGACTATTGGACACTAGCTTTGAAATACCACTGATTCCGGGAGACCCAAAATATTACTGTGGTCCACCAGTAGCAGTAACAGCTTATGAAGATCAGGTGATCAATAAAGTTTTAGCTCAGACCTATTGCAGAACAAGCCCAGTGGGTTCCTAGGCCTATCCAGTGGTCTTTTCCCCAGTTGAAGAATGTAAAATTGGAACAGACATACTGAATAGCTAGAGGAATCCCCACAGTGGTTTCCTGACCTGTAGAGTGAGAGCCATTAGGAGAGGCCAAGTGGAAGCCAATAGAACTGTCTCAGCCTAGGGAAAGAGTAAACCAAAAACAGCACTTCATTCCTTGAGGGATTGCAGAGATTAGTGCCATCACAAAGGATTTAAAAGATGCAGGCCTGGTGATTCTATCACATCCCGTTCAACTGGCCTATTTGTCCTGTGTGGAAGACAGATGGATCTTAGAGAATTGCACTGGATCATTGGAAATTTTAACCAGGTGGTGACTCCAGGTGCAGTTATTGTAACAGATGTATTTTCATTACTTGAGCAAATTAACATATCCTTTGATAAATGCTATGCAGCTATTGATCTTCCAAATGCTTTTCGTTTGTCCCTGTTAATAAAGACCACCAGAAGCTGTTTACTCTCAGCTGGTAAGACCAATGATACACCTTCACTGTTCTTCCTTGGGAGTATATCGACCCTCTGTCCCTATGTGATAAATTAGTTTTCAGGGATCTTGATTGCCTTCCCCTTCTACAAGTTATCACACTGATCTATTACACTGATGACATTAAGCTGACTGGATCTAATGAGCAAGAAGTGGCAACCATTCTAGACTGATTTGTAAGACATTCACATGCAAGGAAATAGGAAATGAATCTAACAATAATTCAAGAGCCTTCTACCTTAGTGAAATTTCTAGGGGTTCAGCGATGTGGGTCAAGTTGGAATCACCCTTCTTAGATGAAGGATATGTTGTTGCATCTGGCCCCTCCTATAACTACATTGTATATATTGGAGACCACATATTCCTCATTGGAGTGTGTTACTCTGGCCCATTTACTGAGTGACCTAAAAAGATGGTAGTTTTCAGGGATGCCCAGAACAAGAGAAAGCTCTGCAATGTAGGTCCTGGCTGTCATGCAAGCTGCTCTGCCATTTGGACTATAGTATCCAAAAGATCCAGTGCTGTTTAAAGTGTCAGTGGCAGATAGAAATGCTGTTTGTAGGCTTTGACAGGCCCCTAAAGGTGAATTTCAGTTCAGGCCCTTAGGATTTTGGTAGCCAAGTCCTCTGATCCTCTACAGAAGATCTCTCTTTTTGAGAAACAGCTCTTGGCTTACTAGTAGAAACTGAATGCTTAGCTATGGACTACCAAATTGCCATGCAACTGAACCATCCATCATGAACTGGGTATTATCTGACATACCAAGAAATAAAGTTGAGTATGTACTTCACTATAAAGAGTGGTATATATGAGATTGGACCTGAAAAGGCTCTGATGGCATAAGTAAGCTATATGTTCTCATACCACGCTGCCTTCTCTCTCCCAACCTGCACCTATGGTCTCCTGTGGAGTTTCCTATAATCAGTTGACAGAGGAAGAGAAAACTCAAGTGAGTTGTTATATATTTAAGAACAAGTAAATAATTTATTAACTGTGTGACTTTAAGTATGTCATTCAAATCTTTCTTGTCTCTGTTTTCTCATCTATAAAGTGAAAATTTTAATCATTTCTGTGTCATAGGAAAATTGTGAGAAATAGATAATTAATAAAGTTTATGTAAAGAAATTAGAACAAAGTGTGAAATGTTTTGTATAAGCATACTTACTATCACAAATTATTTTTTATCAGAAATTTAGATAGGATTAAAAGGTATGTGGAATCTTTGTCATTTAAGGTTCCTTCCAGCAGTGAAACCTGTTTCTAAAATTAAATGCTGAATTATTTTGCCAAATAAATTTGTCTAAATCAATTACTTGGATGAGTATATAGATTTTATGGAAGAATGACTTCCTAAATATATTCTTTTTAGGATAGTAGACATTATTCTAAATTTATTTTTTCTGGATTTGTAGGGTCTGAAAACAATACTGCATATTCAGCCAAATTTGAGCTGACTTTTTAATATCCCTCGTTATTTTATTTCAGCATGAATGGCCATTCATATATTTCCCTGTTACCAAATATAGCACTCATGGGTCATGAAGATATTAACAGCTCACACTTGTTCCAAACACTGAAACATTTCAAGTGTAAATAAAATATATTGGTTAAAATGAAGACTCTGACACCACACCATATGCCACAGGGCTATTTTTATACTGTGATATCAAACTCTGAGCTCTAAAAAAATACCCCGATCTTTCTCATTAATTTTTGCCAACTTCCTGAATAAGCTCCACACATTTTTGCTTTGTCTTGCCTTTTCTCAGCTCATTACTTTATTCAACAAACATCTATTGAACAACTACCATGTATCAGGAAATCTATGCACTGTTCAAAAAATAGGCAAAAGAAAAAAAACTGCCTCAAGAGAATTTTATGTATCTATGTGAGAAAGACATTGAAAAAAATGTTACACACACACACACACACAATGTTGGATAATGATAAGGATTTAGGAAAAAAACAAAGCAGAGAAAAGGAATTTAAAGCCTGGAGATAATGGGCACTGACCTTTTATTTGAGTGATCAGGAAAGAACAAACTAGTCAGAGGGACTATGATATACTATACTTAGGCATAAACCCAACAAAAACGTGCACGATCTGTTGCTGAAAAATATAAAACAGTGATGAAAGAACAAAACAAAACAAAACAAAAGACTAAAAATATACAGATATGCTGACTGTGTGTATATATATATATATATATATATATATATATATATTCCATTGTCTAAAATTCTTCGAAGCAATAGGAGCTAAATCATTGACCTGGTAATGTTGCCATTTACAATCCTGCATTGACTAACGCCATAGAGCTAGTGAAGACTGTTGCGAGGACTGCTCTCAGACAAAACATGCAATTAGCTCATTGCTGGACAACTGTATTAATCTGGCTTTGAGAACACTTTATAATTTGCTGTGATGCTACTATGCTAAAACTGAGGAAAAAAACCCATCATTGATCTTCCACCATTATTCAAGTCCTAATATTCTCCTGTGTTATAATGAAAATGTTTAGCATTGCCAGGTGGATTGACAACCATGTAACTTTCTCCAAAACATGGGCAGGCTTGTAACCATTCCTTTAAATTTCTCTACCAGTATTTTCCAATTTTTTTTTCTGGGGCCCTGGAGTTCAGCTGGTTAGGAATGGCAAGGATCCCAGCTTTTATTTCCTTATTTCCTGCAGATGTACATAATATTTTGAAGAAAGAAAATGCTTAAAAAAAAACTACATTAAGAAAAACAAAACTGGAGGTCTAAACAGTGACCAAGATCTAAATATAAAGCTAACTTACTCAAGGGAATGTAGTTGTAAGGACTGATAATCAGACCAACAGATAAAATAGAGTCCTGAAAACAAAAATCACCTATTCATGATTTACACCAGTGTGACCTGGACTAGAGAAATAATGATTTTGTACATTGTTCTGAGTCAACTTGTACTGTTTTTATATTTATTTATTTATAGTCCTAATTAATCCATAATTTATTATTTCTTAGAATAAGCTTACATATGTGTTAAAGTGATTTTATACAAGTACTTTCAGTAGGGTTAATATGTAATCATATCTAAATTTTCATATAACCACATAAATAAATATAAATAAAGTGGTATAACTATACATGGATTGATTCAGTCAGGACATATTGAATTCATACCTTGAGCTATACATGGATTGATGCAGTCAGCACGTACTGAACTCATACCTTGAGCAATAGTCAAGCTAGAAAAACAATTCACAGTCCTGACTCCCTGACCTCACTGTGTGCTGGGGCATTGATACACATCACTGAAAAATTCATTGTACTTAAATTTATAGAGATTAGAGAAAAGAATGGCATTTACTAAGTTCTCAGCATTTCAATTTATGTTATCGCATTAATTTCAAAAGTTATATTGAGAAACGTCTTTGACCTTGGCTGTAGCAACTTCTTACTAGACACATCACCACAGGCAAATGGAATAAAACCAAAAATAAACTATCGGGACTTTATCAACATAAAAAGCTTCTGCACAGCAAAGGAAACAATCAACAAAACTAAAAGGCAACTTATGGAATGGGAGAAGATATTTGCAAAGACATATCTGATGAAGGGTTAGTATCCAAAACCTACAAAGAACTTACCAAACTCAACACTCAAAAAACAAATAACTCAGTTAAGAAATGAGCAGAAGACATGGATAAATAGTATTCCAAAACAAAACAAAACAAAAAAAGGCATCCAGATTGGCTCACCGATGTGTGAAAAGATGCTCAACATCACTTATCATCAGGGAAATACAAATCAAAACCATGATGAGATACCATTTCACACCTGCCAGGATGGCTAAAATTAAGAACACAAGAAACAACAGGTGTTGGTGAGGTGCAGAGAAAAGGTAACACTCTTACACTCTTGGTGGAAATGCAAACCGGTGCAGGCACTCTGGAAAATAGTATGGAGGTTCCTCAAAAAGTTAAAAGTAAAACTTCCCTATGGATCCAGCAATTGCACTACTAGGTATTTACCCAAAGGATACAGAAATACAGATTTGAAGGGATATATGTCCCCTGATGTTTATAGCAACAGTATCAGCAATATATATATATATATATATATATATGTATAAATGTAAAATGGGATATTACTCAGCCATCAAAAATAATTAAATCTTGCCATTTGTAACACTATGGATGGAGCTAGAGTGTATTACTCTACATGCTAAGTGAAATAGTCAGAGAAAGACAAATACCATATGATCTCATGTGTATGTGGAATTTAAGAAAGAAAGCATATGAACATATAGGAAGGAGGAAAAAAAAAAAAAAAGAAGAGAGGGAAACAAGCCATAAGAGATTCTTAACTACATAGAGAACAAACTGAGGGTTGTTGGAGGGAGTGGGGTGGAGGATGTGCTAGATGTGTGATGGGTATTATGGAGGGCACTTGTTATGATGAGCACTGGACATTGTATGTAAGTGATGAATCACTGAATTCTACTCCAGAAACCAATATTGCACTGTGTGTTAACTACCTAAAATTTATATTAAAAAATAATAAGAAGAAATGAAAAAAAAAGTTCACAAAAGATCTTAGGATGTCTTGAAACAATGATATTTTTGGAAACTTTTTTATGATAATACCATGTAGAAATATACCTAGCCATGAGTACAAAGCAAGTTTTGCTTAGGAATGCTCTGCCTTTGAGGTTGGAAGCTATCAGCATCAATTCTTTATATTTTCTTTATATGTAGACTCTGTGCTGCCCCTGCTGTAAAGATATGTCCTGCTGCATTCCTACTCCTTTCTCCTATTCATTTTTGAGCTATCTGATTGATCCTCCCGTAAATGAAACTAGTAAATTAAGGTATCTAACTTATAGTGTTTTAAATTTAAACTACTGAATTTAATCCCTTGTATGTGCTATTACTACTTGTTTCAAAGAAACAAATGAGAGGGTAGCTGTCATTTGGCATTCTTCAGTTGAAATAGTGAGATTGCTGATTACTCCTATTTTTTTGTTATTAAATAAATTCTGTTGTATGTGCACTGAAATATGAAGTTTCCAATGACCCATACAGTTTGACTTATTCCTTGGTTTAGAAAGTTTACTTTGAAGAATTCTGAAAATAAATGCAGTTCCTTTGAAATCTTGAGGAACTGGACAGTATTTGAGGATTAGATCCTTTCTAAAATCTTTTCTATTTTATCTCCATAATTTCAACTATTCATACAAAAAATAATCAAAATTAATCTTGATTTCAGGTTCTTTGTAAATCAAATGTATTACTTAGAGTGAAATTTTCTACACTTTATCAGCTCAGTTCCTAATAGTAATTAGATATGCAGTCATTGTCAGATCACCATACACTATGTTTTCTACTCTTACTGGCTCCAGTAACTTTTGTTCAGTGTTTAATTTACAGACCTAAGAGATAGTAAAGCAGTTGTGCCAGAATGCCTTTAATGGCTGTTGTCATTTTTTTCTAAGTACATTTATATTCAGAAAATTAAAATTAGTTTAATGAATCTTGCCTGTAAGTGCAAAAAGTATTTTTTTTAAATAGGGCTTTGATTGTGCGTGTGTGTGTGTGTGTGTGTGTAATCAATAAAGCTGGCACCATTTTATTTTAACTTTACAGCAAATGATTTTAGTAATAGTTTAGGAAAAATTAATATACTTTTTAAAAAATTTATTAAATCATCTTGAACCTCAAAGGAAAAGTTTCAGGAAAATGTGCAATGAAATAAACACATTGTGCATTAATGATGATACACATTGAGTAAGTATAATTTAGTAGGGAACAGTAGAGAAAAAAACAAGGGAATAAACTAAAAGAATATCAAAAAGGACTTGTCAATTAATTTTCATGAAATTAAAAAAAACAACAATATCAACAACTCCAACATATTGAACCACTGCTCTGATTAAGCATCTGAAACAAAGTGGCTTGAACATCTAGAGCATGATGTTTGGAAAGCATGCAGTGGCCTGCAGCCACAACTTCCATTTCAAAAGAAATTGTCAGCATGGAAGGGAAACCAGTTAAGATAAAGTAAGAACTGAAAGAACCTTGACTCAGGTCTCTAAGCAATACATTTTAGACATTGGGGGGAAATACTGCATACATCTATCTTTAGAAAGAGACCCAGGAGTCTAGCTTATTAAAGAGATAGACATTATTTTGAAATTTCTCCAATGTTTGAAGGGATTGGCCTAATATCCAACTATTTTTGTTGATTCCACATCTACAATTTTAAATCTTAGTTTTCATTTCTGTAAAATTCTTCAATAATTTAATACATCTCACAGTGTTTTGAGAATTATGTAAGAAGATGGATGTAAAAGATTTAGCACAGTGTCTGACAAATAATAAACAAATGGTAGGTAGGTGGTCATAACATGCTAAAAAGAATTTACTATCTATCTAGTAGTAGTGGTAGTAGTAGTATAGTATTGGTACTATAAGTAATATGAACTCTGAATGCAGTATCTCATTTGTTGTCCACAACAAATATATAGGATGCATATCTCTATTTTACAAATGTAGATACACATATTAATCCAAACTGGCTGAATCTAGAATTCTTAAAGTTGACACATATTGCCTGATATGTAGTAGAAAGTGCTCTGAATAACAGATGAGAGTATTCCAAGTACTAGATAGTCATATCCACTGCTCACTATAAAAATATGTAAGGTTTCTTTTTTTAATTTTTAGCCATTTATGTTCAGAAGTAGTTCTTTAGAACAAATCCAAACATCACATGAGCTTTTTTTTTTTACAGAAAAGCCTTAGAGACTCTCCCAATCCTGTTGTTAAATAAGTGTATAGTTTGTGCTCCACAGAATTTTCTGTGTGGATATAAAGCTCTGAAAGATATTAACCAAGGAGATGGTCCAGGCACGATTTGCTGTTTTACAGACTTTTTTAGTCCTGAAGATTGACCAGGCAGGAAAAGGAAACAAAACAAAATAATTTTTGATTTGTATGTGCCAGATACTAAGCTGGACTTAAACTATTTCACAAGATCTCTCAGTGATTCAAAGAAGCAGTTTTCATGAATCTCATTTTACTAAGAAGAGAATCAACTCAGGCAGGTAAGTAAAATTCCCAAAGACATAGAATTTCTGCCAATAAACTTCATGATCTATTTTCAATTATGTCCAAAGAGTAGGACTTACCTTTTCAGTGATGTATGCTTTATGAAAAATCATAGAATATATATACTGAGTGTGATGGCAGTATGTCTACCATAACTCAATTATCAAATTCATAATTCTCAATGGTATTTAAGACTTAAAAAGTGAGATACTTTCCATTTTTCTGTGAAATATTTTAAGTCATACCAGCTGAATTTTTATGGGTTTCCTCATTTTAACATGCTTGGCAGAAAACTGGTAAAATGTACATTAACAGAACACAAACAAAATTACATCCTCAAAGCTATATCAATAAATGTATCCAAGCATTTGGGATATCTTCAAAAATAATTTGTTAACACAGACACTAAAATTTTTATGCATGTGTCATTATTACTTTCATAAAAGATGCCACAGCTAATGGCAAGTTAGAAAGCCAGAACTAGAAAATATTTACTTAATTGCATAATTTGCCAGTATTTTTATATTTAATATAATTGTTGACATATGTGATATTGCATTAATATAATGATTTACATTTACAAAGTAACTTTAAATGTAAATGTATTTATGCTCCCTGCAGTGAAATGTAGATAGCATTTTTCTTTTGAACTAAAAGTCAAAAGTAAAGAAAATTAAAAGAATCCATTGTCTAAATCTCAAAGACATGCAGAATGTTTGTGTTGCTTTTCTTCGCTTTATTTTTACTTACCCTATACTCTCAGTATGGTTAGAATAATTGTTACTATTTAAGTAGCCATCAGAAATTTCCCTAGGAAAAACACTGGTTAAAGTGAAGCCAGAATAAAAAAATTTCAGATACTCAAATCTTTATGAACTATGCTCACTATGAATCATAGTTAAGTACCAGTTCAAAGGCCTTTGGGGTTTATAATCATTATTCCTCTTTTAGATATGTCATTTTATCTATACTGACTACAAAGTAGAAACTATTTGATTTAATATTTCATACAGAGGACATATTAGCATGTCCTTTAAAGTGGGGTTAATGTTAGTAGATGGACCAAACACAATCCATCTCTTCCTCTCCTTTCTGTTACGTAAACATATGATGGCCCATTTGCTGGAGGTTAGAGAGTTTCCTATAAATCTAGTAACAAAAACTACATTCCCATAATAATTACTAGCAGTCTTTCAGTCACTTCCCTTTTAAGAATTAATCTATCTGCAGGATATATTTTGCCTCATTTAGATAAAATAGTGAATTAGATTATCTTCATTTCAGATACTTTATTTGAAATAGTGATATAATTATTGGGAGTTTCTTCAATTCCAGTAGATTTTTAAATAGATTTTTAAAGATTTTGACATATTTTGACTTATTACCAATCCTAGTCTTTTACTGGTACCCTTTCAGTCAGATATATTTCCAATTGAGAACTTTTCAGATTTTTTTTAAAGATTTTTTTTATTATATTATGTTAATCATCATACAGTACATCCCCGGATTGCGATGTAAAGTTCGATGCTTCATTAGTTGCGTATAACACCCAGTGCACCATGCAATACGTGCCCTCCTTACTACCCATCACCAGACTATCCCATTCCCCCACCCCCTCCCCTCTGAAGTCTTCAGTTTGTTTCTCATAGTCCATAGTCTCTCATGTTTCATTCCCCCTTCTGATTACCCACCTTTTCTTTATCCCTTTTTTCCCCTACCGATCATCCTAGTTCTTATGTTCCTTAGATGAGAGAAATCATATGATAATTGTCNGATAATTGTCTTTCTCTGCTTGACTTATTTCACTTAGCATTATCTCCTCCAGTGCCGTCCATGTTGCAGCAAATGTTGAGAATTCGTTCTTTCTGATAGCTGAGTAATATTCCATTGTATATATGGACCACAGCTTCTTAATCCAGTCATCTGTTGAAGGGCATCTCGGCTCCTTCCATGATTTAGATATTGTGGACAATGCAGCTATGAACATTGGGGTGCATATGGCCCTTCTCTTCACTATGTCTGTATCTTTGGGGTAAACACCCAGTAGTGCAATGGCTGGGTAATAGGATAGTTCAATTTTTAACTTTTTAAGGGACCTGCACACTGTTTTCCAGAGTGGCTGTACCAACTTGCATTCCCACCAAAAATGTAGAAGGGATTCCCTTTCTCCACATCCTCTCCAACAATTGTTGTTTCTTGCCTTGTGTATTTTTGCCCTTCTAACTGGCGTAAGGTGGTATCTCAGTGTGGTTTTGATTTGAATTTCCCTGATGGCTAATGATTTTGAACATTTTTTCATGTGTCTGTTAGCCATTTGTATGTCTTCATTGGAAAAGTGTCTGTTCATATCTTCTGCCCATTTTATGATTTGTTTATTTGTTTCTCGTGTATTGAGTTTGAGAAGTTCTTTGTAGATCTTGGATACCAGTCCTTTATCTGTGGTGTCCTTTGCAAATATATTCTCCCATTCCGTGGGCTGTCTCTTAGTTTTTTTGACTGTTTCCTTGGCTGTGCAGAAGCTCTTTANTTCTTGGTTTTTTGACTGTTTCCTTGGCTGTGCAGAAGCTTTTTATCCTGATAAAGTCCCATAAGTTCATTTTATC
>NC_048225.1:32889596-33044238 GCF_002007445.2 Ailuropoda melanoleuca
TCCCCCCCCCCCCCCCCGTTTTCTTTCTGCTTGAAATGCCTATCTATTTTGATTAGAGGTGCAATAGACATCTTGAAAACTTGACCAAGGAACCAATTTAGGATTGTGGAGCAGAAAGACTGAAAGAGTTTAAGACTTCTCTGAAATCAGTAAGCCATCATAACTACCCATGGCAGCTCTAAACTTGTTTTTACATAAAACAAATACTCTAAAACCATTCACAAATAATTACTGAAAATTTTAAAATAAGCTAATCCACTTAAATTGAATTTTCACAGTATTTGACACACGCAAATAAAATATATGTTAATTGTTTTGTTATTGTTATTCTAACCTATAAGTTATCATAACAGAATAAATAGCTTAAAAGATTAACATGGCATAAAAAAATCAGAGATAAAATGAAATGCATTAAAATACAATACCCTTAAGGATCCCACATTTTAATGAGTATTGATTGAAACACTAAGGGAAATTATGAATAGTTTCCTTTCTGTCACCCATACTTCAGTTTGAGGCCACCATTTCTGTTGGCATTACCTGTGGTCAGTTCATAGGTCCCTGAACATTTTGCCTAAAGCCTTTTCTCATAGAAACATGACATTGCTTAACTACACAACAGGATAAACATTCNTAAGGGAAATTATGAATAGTTTCCTTTCTGTCACCCATACTTCAGTTTGAGGCCACCATTTCTGTTGGCATTACCTGTGGTCAGTTCATAGGTCCCTGAACATTTTGCCTAAAGCCTTTTCTCATAGAAACATGACATTGCTTAACTACACAACAGGATAAACATTCCTTTCTTTTTTTTTTTTAAAAGATTTTATTTATTTATTTGACAGAGATAGAGACAGCCAGCGAGAGAGGGAACACAAGCAGGGGGAGTAGGAGAGGAAGAAGCAGGCTCATAGCAGAGGAGTCTGATGTGGGGTTCGATCCCACAATGCCAGGATCACGCCCTGAGCCGAAGGCAGATGCTAAACCGCTGTGCCACCCAGGCGCCCCCAGAAATTCCTTTCTTTTTACTTCCTGAATTTTACGTAGAGTGGGCTGTTAATTTCAATATACATATCACATTTTCTTTAATTTTAAAATTTTACATTTGAACTGAACACACCAAAGAAATTAATAGTACTCCCAAAGCTCCTTCAGTGGGGGTTTCCCAGGGAACTAACCATATCATTTTGACTTCTAACAGAATAGATTAGTTTTAACTATTTTTCCACTAGACATAAACAGAAATACAGAGTTTGCATTTATCTCTGACTTGTCTCAATATCCTGTGTATGATATTTATGTATATTGGTGCACATAGTTGCTAATTCATTCTCATTACTGTATACAACACATTTTATAACTGTATGCAAAATGTATCCATTATACTCTTGATGGATATTTAGGCAGTTTCCACTTTTTAATTATTGCAAATAGGGTCATTATAAACCTCCTGGTACGTCTCTTCTGGTGAACATATGTTTGCATATATGTTGTATATATGAATATTCAATATATATTTGTATACAGATACATGGAATTACTAGATAATACATTTACATATGTTACAGTTTAGTAGATACTGCCAAGCACTTTCCTAAGTGGTTGCCAATTTATTCTCCCACAAACTGTAAATGAGGGTTTTAGGGTCTCAGCATTCACGCCAACATTTGATGTTTACAGTCTCTCCTTCCCCCCATTACTGTTTGCTATGTTATATGATGTTGTGGTTTTAATATGCATTTCCCTAACGATAAAATATTAAAAGTTTACAAAAAATGATTTATGCAATTATATAGTGAATGTATGTCAAATATTTTATTTTTGTAGTTAATTAATGAGGGAAGCAATAGGGTATTGAAACAAGTTCAAAGTTCATTTGAGCTGCTGGGGAATCATGGCAATCTAATATAAGAATGTTAAGATAAAAAAAATTAAGATACAAAACTTGTTCATGTCATTTAGGGCAAAATATTGTAATCTTCAGACTCATTTTTTCCACTATAGAAATGTTTTTGTATCTTTCTTTGAAAATAATCTACAAAATAAATCTGCCCTTACAATATGTACAATAACCCAGTCCGTAGAAAATCAATTAAAGGTACAAGACCAGAAATGTCCTGTAGGAAGAGCTAGCAATCTTTTTGCCTTTTTCCAAGCTTCATATAACATGTCTAACAGTCTCCCACTGTCCTCTCTTTTTTTCCTTTTTTTTTTTTGTGTGTGTGTGTGTACAAGAATTCCTTCCCATGAACTAGAAGGAGGGAGAAAAAGGAAAAAGAAAAAGAAGAGGCCTAATGGTTTTGTTGTTGTTATAAGAATCTACTTCAAGGTCAAATTCCATGAAAAGTCTTTATTTGGCTATAGAATACACAGGGTTTATGGAATGTATATAGGGTTTATGACAATAAGCCAAATTTCTGAAAAGCTATAAAAAGAGCTATCTGGAAGTAAAATAAGTCATAAAATATGCTTTCAGAATATACAAATACTAAATTTAAAATGTTTCAGCTTGCTAGGATACTAGACCTTAAATTAACACTAAAATATTATGAAAATTGATGAATATGCTGTCATTTAAATTGTATGTTACTTTTAGGGTACATGGTATACTTTGAAGGGACATTTCATAACCATTCTAAAAAGTCTGAGTGTTTACAATGTTAAGAGTCATATTTTATTATATTGTGATTTTAGGTGTGACAACTTTTATCAGATCCTTTTTTCATGGGTATGTTAAATTTTCCCTGTCATTCAAATAAGAATTAACTTATTTATAAAAGGGAGAAGAGAAGGAAGAAGAATGTCATTAATGTCAAAGTCCTTGGATCAGGGCAAATTTAATTTGGTCCCATTCCTGTGTCAGCTGGGGGAACTCAAGGACCAGATTCTCACTTTATGTAGATTTTTTTTTTCTCTTTTGAGTGTGTATTATCTGTATGACTTTTTTGTTTTTGTTGTTGTTAAAGAAAGAGGGCTCACACAAGTGGGGGTGGGGGAGGAGAGGGGCAGAGGGTAAGGGAAAGAAGGAATCCTAAGCAGACTCCATGCTCAGCATGGAGCTTGGCTGGGGCTTGATGTCACGACCCTGAGATCATGACCTGAGCTAAAACCAAGAGTGGGATGCTTAACCAACTGATCTACCCAGGCACACTGATGATTTTTAAATTAGCTTTTAATCTGAGATTTTTTTTCCTTAACATACTAAATGTTGTCAACTTTGGTAGGGAGTGTCATCACCAGTATGTTTTAGTCATATATTCATGCATTCATGCTTCCATATCCCTCATTCATATATTTATTATTTATTCAACAAATATTTATTAGGACCAGGCACTCAGGTAGGGTCAGTAGGAAGGAATCATAAGGTTATTAAAAGAACCTAAAAACAATACACTTAAAGTTAGAATACAAGAAAATGTTTCAGTTCTTTGTGGACATTTGATTGATGTTATCCAAATGCAGCAGCTCTATTTTGGGCATATGATATTCTAGGCGGATATCTTTCATAAGTGTGAAATTATGCAAGTGTTGGCCCTGAAACCAAAAGGGAAGTCGTTGATCCATCTATTTTCTAGAGAAGAATTTTGCCCAATTTTTTTTTAAATTACAACATTGCTCACTTTCATCAACCATGAGATTTCTCTATTATATACATTATTAATATTTTTTCATTGTATTCTTTGAAGTCCTTAATATAGTCACCTATTTTGTCAGCTCACCACGGAAAGCATATTTGTGAATATTCTTCTCATGCATCTATTATCATATTCCCTGTTAAAAGAATGGCACAGCATCTTAGTTACCCATATGCTAGAGATTTGTAGCATTTTATGGGTAAATGCGTCTGTAGTTTCCCTCCAGCTAACTATCTCCAGGCAGAAGATGCAGTCATACTTAAAACTGGAATTCAGGAGTGACAACAACATTAATAGAGCTTGAATTAGTGTAAGTATAGGGCTTAGCCTGATAATACCTCTGGATTTCATTACTTGGATTCCTTAATATCACATTTAAGTTTAGACCTTCTCCAGTCACTGGCAACAATTCTATATTTAAGAACAGATACGTAAGGAACTCAAGGTCAGGATTTTATGACCTTAGTATCAACTCATCTTGGCATTACTTTTTCTTAGTACATTGATTTTAGTAATTAATCTCTTGCTTTGACCTCTTTTAATCAAGCCACTTCTTATTTCCATCTCTAACAGTTGAATCCCTATGTTTTCATTTATAAATGAACCTATTATTTGTTTTCTTGCACATTATACTAGTTCCTTCTAAGTTAAGTTGCTATTTTGTTTTTTGTTTATGATTTTATTTTATTTTTTCATCATGATAAGTGTATTACTTAATCCCCATCTTCCCACCCACCTCCCCTCTGGTAGCTTATCAGTTTATTCTCTACAGTTAAGAGTCACTTTCTTGGTTTGTCTCTCTCACTTTTTTCCCCCTTTCCTCATTTGTTTTGTTTCTTAAATTCCATGCATCAGCGAGGTCATATGGTATCTGTCTTTCTCTGGCTGGCTTATTTCAATTAGCATTATACTTGCTAGCTCTACTCATGTTGTTGCAAATGGCAAAATTTCATTTTTTTAAATTACTGAATAATATCCCATATATATGGATAATGTATCCATAATATATGTAATATATAATACATTATATAGAAATAAATATATGTTAATATAGAAATAAATAAAATTATATATATATATATATATATATATATATCACCTCTTCTTTATCCATTCATTCTATCAATGGACACTTGAGATGCTTCCACAGTTTGGCTATTATAGAAAATGTTTCTATAAACATAGGGGTGCATGTATCCCTTTGAATTAGTGTTTTGGATTTTTTGGATAAATACCCAGTAGCATGATTACTGGATCACAAAGTAGTTCTATTTTTAATTTTTTGAGGAACCTCAAAAAATGTATCCCAGAGTGGCTGTACCAATTTGCATTCCCCCCAATAGTGCATGAGAGTTCCTCTATCTCCACATCCTCACCAACACTTGTTCTTTCTTGAGTTTTTTATTTTAGCCATTATGACAAGTACTAGGTGATAGCTCATTGTGATTTTGGTTTGTATTTCCCTGATGATGAGGAATGTTGAGCATTTTTTAATGTGTCTGTTGGTCTCTGTATATCTTCTTTGGAAAAAAATGTCTGTTCATGTCTTCTGCCCATTTTTAAATTGGATTTTCATTTTGGGGTGTTTTGTAAGTTATTTATATATTTTGGATACTAACCCTTTATTGGATATATCATTTGCCAATATCTTCTCCCATTCAGTAGGTTGCCTTTTAGTTTTCTTATTTCCTTCACTGTTCAGAAAATGTTTATGTTGATGTAGTCCCAACAGTTTATTTTTTTTTTTCATTTCCCTTGCCTCAGGAGACATATCACTGCTCATTTGATGATAACCTCCAAAGATTTATCTTAATTATATTAAGACTCATCTCATAATTTTTGGTTAGATTATTACATGCATGAGTCCAAAATAAGTGTTAATTAATTATATAAGCTTCTTTGATCATACAATGTTGAGCCAGAGAATTAACTTTCATCTGCAAGTTTTCATAAGGAATCTGGATTGCCCTTCAAAAAGCTTATATTATTTGTTCTTGTATACTGAAGCTACATAAACCACATACAAAACACTCTCTACCTGTTCTTAGCCACAGTCTCTTTAAATTTGGGTAAATTGCACTCTTTTCAAGGCCCTAAAAATTTGCTAAGGTTAATGAACTCCCTAACCAATTGTGAAACTGAGGTCTTGAATGTCAGGTACCAATAAAATAATAAAAGCATTGCCAACAATATCCCAAATAAATAAGATGCAGTGTATTTTCTCATTAGTTAATTTAGTTTTATACAATTAATTCTTGCTTCTCTGGATCTTTGGTCAGTAGTCTCTGCTTCTGAACTAAAAATCCCAAAATCCTAACAAAGACCATTTGCACAATCAAAAGTTGTATAAGCGACATCAGCTTGGTAGCCTACACTAAAATCTATATTCTCTGAAGTCATAAGAGTATTTCAAAGAACCTGCTGCAGTTCTTCCCACAGAGCTCTGGATTGTGAATACAGCTTTTGAACTGTAGCAGGGAATTTACAGAGAATAGATAGGGAAGCAGAAATCTATTTGAGAGTTAAGACTGAATGGCTGTGGTTAATTTATTTCAGTAACTATATATAAAAATGGAGAAATGTAAAATTATCCTGGAATCACAGTGCATATCTATTTCATAAGGATATGATCCATGTTTCCTCAATGCTAAGAAAATAGTATATACAAGGAAGACATGGGAGATATCCAGTGTCTTCCCAGGAAGCAGACAATTTCTGAAATATTTATATTTGTAACGTAACTTTACAAGCTTAACTTAGTAAAGGCTGATCGTGTCTTTTGATTTTACATTTCTTCCCATGCAGCCCCTCCCCTAGTGATGAAGTAATATATGTCCAATAGATATGAAACATTTCTATCATCTTTTTTATACAGTGAAGAACAAATCTTTGTGATTTCTAGAACTTTGGGGAAATCTCAAAGGTAGTTCTTCGTACATTATTTTTTTGTATATAGTATCAGATATTGGAAAAACAGATTCAAGAGTTTTGAGAGGAGGTGTCATCTTGCTTAAAAATCGTGAGTGCATAGAAAACAACTTGATTACAAAATGACAATTCATTTAAAATAAAAACAGAAAGATAACACAAATGTTAGAAAGCTTAGTTCTTTGATAAGCAAGGAAAATTTGTTCACTGTTTTTTGCTTTTGTAAATAATTAAGGGACTAATAAAGTTAACACAAGCAGATAAAAATTATTCTTCAGGTGAGATATAGAATCTTTGCATCTGAACAGATTACATAGAAGTATTACCTTTTACTTCCCCCTAATTAAGAGCTCTGGAACCAGTAGAGCCTTTTAACAAAGAGAAAGCTAAATTCTCATTTTGCACTAATATACTATTTGATAGGAAAATTGTCATGAGGTCCTTTTTTGTTCTTGAATTTTTCATAAATAAGCTCAGCAAAAATAGTGAACTTTGCCAAAAACTTAACACAATTAATAATAGCATCTTTACAGATTCAGGTATTATGAAAAAGGCAAAAAAAAAAAAAGAATTCATTCCCTTTAATATTCAACAACTTTCTGCCATCCCTCAAATTTTGTCTTTTATTATCCTTTCAAATTCAGGAACAAACTGATACTTTATAGCAAAGTAGGTTTTCCTTTCCTTCAAAAAAAATTCACACCATTTCACCATGGTGAAATTTTTCCACCAGTATTTCTTCTAGACAGGCTCAACCACCATATTCACTATAACCTTTAAGCAAGAAAATAACCTTATTTCATAGAGAAAACAGACCTACAAAATTTAGAACTGTTTTCCACACGTACATTAGCAAACTAGCAAAATTTATGAATATACCTACACAATCTTTGTACATTTTGTAAGTGAAAGAATAAATATGCTCATTCCTATAACCCAGTAAAATGGTCATTACATAGATATATAGACATATATATAATACATGTATGCTTACTGATCAGCCTCTTGTATTACTTAGAAATTATGTAATTACTTAAGAATTATTAATTACCCCAGTTTATACTCATTTAAGATTTTAAATGTCCCAAAGACTTTGGAAATTATTTTCAAGTAATTATACTAAAAATATAATTGCTGTTATTAAAAAATCCATGCAAATATTATCCAATTTGGTTGAACACAATTTATATTTTTATAATTTGAATGATTTTACAGGAGTAAAAGTCAACATTTTAATCATGAAACTAGATAAGAAGCTTAGAAATTTAAGATTAATGAGCTTATTATGAGTAAACGACCCAAAATATAACTAAAAAACACAATTAATCACATTCTATATTGATAAATCTAAGAAAATATATCAAAGTTCTTAAAAAATTTCCTAAACCAAAAGTATTAAACCACCTTAATTATACGAACTTGATTTTTAAAAATGTATTAACTTGATTAAAAAATATTTCAGTAAAATGATTTTTCTTTCAAATCTAGCAAATTTAAATATTAAACGTTTATTTTTCTTATATTCAGTTGATTTGGAAAATGTTGAATTTATATACACACTGATTTATTTCTATAAACCTATAAGAATAGATAGATATTATAAAAATTTAATTTATAAATAACTTCCATAAATAGAAAAAGACTTCACACTGAGGTAAAATATTTTCTGAGTTGTAAAGAGAGGAACAGAGATGCAGAATGCTTATAGTTTTAGTTCTACAACCTCAGTCACATGTCAAAAGTATAAACACAAACACAAAACTCAAAGTTCCAGATATCAAAGAACTATTCTCCTAATTGGGCACAAAATATTTTCTTGATTCTGTTTACTGATCAGAAAAGAAACAAACAGGACTAAAAGCTGGATTTTCTGTCTTCTCTTACTTGATAGGGTAGATATCTCCATCATTAACCTGACAGAATTCTTCAAATTATCTAACTAAAAACAAAATTCTAAATTATGCCACCATTGGAAAAAACAAAACCAAACATTGGCTATGAATAAATCAGCAGTAAAAAAAAAAAAAAAAAAAAAAAAAAAAAAAAAAAAAAAAAAAAAAGAAACAAAATTAGTAGGAGTAGGAAGGGAAGAGAGAAACAAAGAGATAGAAATGAAAATTCTGTTGCTTCTTAGATTTTCCTCTGGAAACCAAGAAAGAAAAAATATGCATGGACTTAAACGGCTTCTGAGGTACTGTACTTATGCAAGAAAAATTGCTCGACTCCATCAAATAAGTGCACTAGGACAATTCAATGGGACACCTAAAACTGAAATATAAAATAAATATGAAACAAAAGTTTTATTTAAATAATTTAATTTAATAAAGGGACAGAAAAGGTATAAAACCAGTTCAAAGTGCATTGAGAGAACTAGATATTTATAAATAACTTAATAAATGCATACACCAGGTTGATATAAACATATTCATGTCCAACAGGACAAAAACAATTATCTTTTGGATTATCTTTCCTAATGGCAGAAAATATTTGAAATTTTCCAGTTAAAAATTTATGTAAGCTTCTGATCCTATACTTGTAAAATAGCTTATTCAATAGCAAATCCATTAAAGTTGCAAACAGTACTGCATTGCACTGCAAGAACATCTGATAATCTCTGGTTTATTTGCAAGTTTCAGGTAATTTTTTAGACAATCTTTTTATTAAATCATTGACTATCTGTTTATCTTCCATGAAAAAGTATGCAATTTTTTGGTCCATGATATTTCTGTTTCATTCCCTATATTTTTCATATTAACTTTTAATATAAATATATGTACTATATATATGTATTCTTTTGTATTTGTTTTCTTTTTTCTTTTTTTTGTCTTTTCATCAGATGTCATAATACTTAGCATAATGGTCATTTTCCCAAGGTTTCTTTTTAGTTTCTTGTTAGGTGTATAGATTAACAACAGGTACTAGGCTGATTTATAGAAGACTAAATGAAAGACAAAGGTAATATTTCTTATTCCAGCTAATCCAACAAAGCAGTGTTAACACAAGAGTTCAGACTTGTATTTCACATCTGAATCTTGTTTTAATACTCTAACAGTATCTTGAATAGTTTTATTCTGAATTTTTACAATGTTAATTATACATAAGGGAAAACTATACATTTTATAAGCTATTGTAATTTTGAATTCAATTCACATCAAGAATTGAGAAATAAAAAGTCCCAAGTCATGTTGATAGGTCAGAACTTTGTATAATTCTACATCTTAAAATTCAATTTTTATCTTACTGAATATGGGAATACATTTAATGTCCTTTCCTCATAGCAATAGCCAGGAAGATATGTAGGGGAGATTATAAAAATGAATTTTAAAATGTCACATTTGAGGAGAATAAAAATAATTAGAGCGAGGGAAATCATGGAAGTGTCATTTCAAATATCTATTTAGTAAGTACTACTAACAATGCCAAAAATGTTACCTGCAACTGTTCTAGAAAAATTAAGGATCCAGGTAATCACAATAATATGAAAATTATTGGGTCAAGAAATACATATGAAAAAAGTCAAGTAAAAATTGTTAAGAGTATAGAACATGATAAGAAAAGATCTTAATTGGTCTGTTGTCCTGCCTAGAAACACATCTTCTAAAATAGCTGAATATAATGATAGTATTCTAAATTCAAAGAGAGCTTTACAGTTTACAATGCAATTTCACCCTCATTTTCTATTTATTTTTGCCTTTATTAGCATTATAAAACCTTTCATTTTGCATTTAAATTAGAATAACCTTTTGAATTTAGTGAGATGCTATAATGAAAAGCACCTAATCTGAGGAGATTAGTGATATTATCTGATTAGCTAATTTCACTTGTTAAATTCTGATAAATAATCTAATTTCACTTGTTAAATTCTGGTAAATAATCTACACTGGAACTTCATCACCATCAAATACCACCAGGTTACAACTTTGGTAACAAGAATAATTTAAATAATAAACTAGAGGCTTGACACATAATTTTTGGCATATAATACCATATAAAATTTAAGAGCAAACACAAATATGTGCATGCGACAAAAATAAGTAAAACCACACACAAACTATATTTCTCTAATTCAATATACTCAAATATCTTAGATGACTGGCTCCCAGATAAATATGCATCCATATATATTCATAGCAGTCTTCCTTACAGAATCTGTAGAATATCATTGAACTTTTTCATTCAAAGTATTTATTGTCAATATTATAACTATTTTGGGAATACTATGTTATGAGGAAAATAAATAAAATGAAAATATTTTTTAAAGACACTTACTGATTATATATGTACACACATTTACACACACACATATAAACAAATCATTAAAATTTGAGGTCATGTGTCAGCATTTACAAGAATGGAAAATACATTTTATAATCCAGGAGATGGAGGGTTGCCTTACTTTAGGTTTTATAAAGAAAATGATCAAAAAATGATTTGATCTGGGTCTTGTTAGTTTAATAGGAATTTTGCATGTAGAGATTCAAAGATGACATTTGAGTAGGGGAAACTAACTGAAATAAAGTTGAAAGGTAATGATTAGCAAAATGGGGTATTTAGGTGATGCTGAGAAAGGGCAATCCCTGCTTTTCAAGCTTTCAAAATCAATATAATCTATTTTATGTGTATTGAGAAGTAATATAACTGTGTTTAAGGGTACAGGATTCAGAAACTTTGGGTGGAAATCTATCTTAACCAATTACTATTTTGTTGTTTATATTTGAGCAAGTAATTTAACTTCTCTGTTCTCCAGTTTTCTCAGATGTAAATGACACCAATGTTAACATTTATTTCATAATTTGTTGTGAGGATTAAGATGGTTAATATATGTAAAATATTTTGAATAATACATGCACAGAGTAAGTGCTATATGTTTGATTATTGTTGTTATTTTTATCATTACTATTATTATGAGAGAGAAACTATATACATAGATATCTATAAGTCAAATTCATAAATAGACATTATTATTGTGGGAAAATATACATAATATAATGATGAGTTAAAGTTATAAATAAATGCTTTAAATAAGAAATCAGAAGTATGGTATATAATTTTTCTTGTGTGTAAACATTAGACACCCCTCCTATCTGGTTGATTAGCATTCTACTTTACCAATTGTTGACCGTATCCCACATTATCATGATTTCTTATTTAAGTATATTTCTTCCATGATAGATGTTTTTGTGAAGGAAGGGATTATTTTTGTTCATTTTTATATCATCACATATAATTATGGTGCTGGGGGCATGACCATTTTCAAAACTTATTTGTGACTTGGCTTACCTGAGAATTTTACTCTTAGCCTATAGCTTTTAATTGTGTGTAAAATGAAGTTGTGTTCATTTGTATGTGTGGTTCAGTGGATGAGAGAGGTTTTAATGAAGCTATTGTTTGCCAAAGATTTTTGGTAAACATAGAATGGAACATAATAAAGATTTACTTAGTATATACAGGAATCCAGAACAGTGTTAATTGTAGAGAAATAAAAGGAGTAAGAGTCTCTGTCTCCAAGAAATGTTTAACTGGTGGATGAAAATGTATGACTAATATAGTCATAAATGTTCTTTTGTTGTATTGGTATGAATTACAAAGTTATATTTTTTTTAAAGATTTTATTTATTTATTTGACAGAGATAGAGACAGCCAGCGAGAGAGGGAACACAAGCAGGGGGAGTGGGAAAGGAAGAAGCAGGCTTATAGCGGAGGAGCCTGATGTGGGGCTAGATCCCATAACGCCGGGATCACGCCCTGAGCCGAAGGCAGACGCTCAACCGCTGTGCCACCCAGGCGCCCCCAAAGTTATAATTTTTAACAAGAAAAACAAATTCCACATATAAGTGAGATCCTATGGTATTTGTCTTTCTCTGTTTGACTCATTTCACTTAGCATACATCCATCTATATATTGTTACAAGTGGCAAGATTCATTCTTTATTATGTCTGAGTAACATTCCATTCTGAATATACACCACAACTTCTTTATTCATTTGTCTATCAAGGGACACTTAGGTTCCTTCCATATTTTGGCTATTATAAATAATGCTGAAATGAACATTTGGTGCATATATCTTTTTGAATTTGTGTTTTAAAAGGAGACTTATATAAAGTTCAAATTATCTTATTCAATTAAATTTCAAAACCACTTGAGGTGACCTTAACTTCTTTTATTAGATCTCTATGATAACTGCACATTAAAAAAATAATACATTATCCAATAGCTACATAAAATGAGATTGTAAGATCACCTTAATTTGATAAATTTTGTCTGAGGATAAAAATATAAATAATTCTATTTGTCCTTAGTTATTGAAAATCCTTGATTTATGGTAATAGAGAACTTTGTGGGTTCATTAGACAACATAAAACAAAAGTGATTTTAACTCTTTGGTGCTATCTCCCAAACATCATTGTGAATGCCATTACTTGAACATCACTAATATCTAGGAAAATAGTATTAATCATTTTCACCTTTTTAAATATTTAAAGATTTTTAATAACTTTTTTTTTACATTTATTGCTTCACATAAGTTGTAGGCTGCTCTGTGAAGTGCAATATTGGATAATTTAAATTAAACTACCTATGAAACTTAATGACATTTAAAAAAGGAAGAATCAGAAAACATAAGATACTTTTATTACCTAAGATAGAAAGGGCAAAAACAACATATATAGAAATGCTGACACTGATGGATAATCGTTCAATCTTTTTAGAAGGGAACATATCACCTATAAAGTAATTCTATTATTTTGCATTGATATGTGTATATATACACGTGTGTGTGTTTGTATGTATACACATACATATATCAGTGCAAATATATAATCTAAATCTATATATAATCTAAAAGGAGAGATTAAGTCTTGTTTTCTGGGTCCAGAATTTTTCATATTACATTTCAAGGACAAGTTGTAAACATGAACAAATTTACTAATAAATCTCTACATAACTGATTACTTCAGAGTCAGGACAGAGATGTTTCTTTTCTGATAATTGTTTGCAAATGAGTTAAGAGACAATAAGGAATTAACTCAGTCTCATAATTAGGTATAGAATTGATATTTGAAGAGATTGAATGTTTCTTTTCAGGACAAAAATAAATAGCCATTTAAAAATTAATGATATAACTTCCAAGTAAATGTAATAATTTGAGCATAGGCATTGAGACAACCTGTCCTTCTAAATTCCCACTACTATGACCATGAATATACAATCAAGAAAAGAAGCATGACATCTATTGTGATATGTAAGCATACAGTTTATGCCTACATATCACTTGCATGCATGCAGTTTATGCATCCATACCCCTTGGTAGGGGTCTGGATCTCCTAGTTAATAGAAGAGTAATCTTAGTTACATGATAAATTTGTGTCTACATTCCTGTATCAGTAGAAAGCATTTTAAAATTTTGAAATAAAATTTAGAATAGCATGCACAAATAATTTTAGAAAGTACTATATAAAAGTTTGCCAAGATAAATGCAAAATCAGTAAAATGGTCATTTTTCTGCCTAAGAATATAAATTGCCAAAATTACCAAAGTAAAATGAATATTCCAGGTGTGCACAAGTACTTCAAAAATTTATTAAGAAATTATCTTCTCTTGCCCTGAGTGTAGAGGATTCATGAAGTTTTAAGAAACTATTTTTTCTTTTTTTTACAATGTAAATAATAAATATTTAATATGTAAATATTAAACAACACACTACTGCATAAACAATAGGCTAAATAAGAAATCAGCCAGCAAATCAAACTATGTCTCAAAACAAAAGAAAAAGAAAACACAATATTCCAAAACCTATGGGATGCAGCAGATGTTAGAGTTAAATTTCTGCTATATATGTTTGTATTAAGAAAAAAATTTCAAATAAACAACTTAACATTACACCACAAGACACTAGAAAAAGAAGAAACTTAACTGAAATTCAGTAAACGGAAGGAAATAACAAAGAAAAATGAGAAATAAATGAAATTGAGACCAGAATGAACAATAATGTAACATTGAAAGTAACTGCCAGTTTTAAAACACACACACACACACACACACACACACACACACACACTTTAGACAGCATATACATAGGTCTTATTTTTTTTATCCATTCTGACACCCTATGTCTTTTGATTATTTTGTTTATTTATATTCAAATTAATTATTGATAGATATCTATTTAGTGCCTTTTCTTTATTTGTTTTGTCACTGTTTCTGGGGATTTTCTCTGATCTTTTCTTATCTTTGTCACTTTTGGTCTCTCGTCTGCACTCAAAAAGTCACCTTTAATATTTCCTGCAGTGCTGGTTTAGTGCTTATGAACTCCTTTAGTATTTGTTTGTCTGGGAAACTCTTTATCTCTCTTTCATTCTGAATGATCACCTTGCTGGATAGAGTATTCTTGGCTGCAGATTACTCTCCTATTCAGCACTTTGAATACACCATGCCACTCCCTTCTGGTTTGCCAAATTTCTATTGAGAAATTTCCAGCTAGCCTTATAGTTTTCCCCTTGTAAGTTAAAGATTTCTTTTGTCTTGCTGCTTTTAAGATTTTTCCTTATCACTGTAAGGATATTGCAAATTTAATTACAATATGTCTGGGTGTTGCCCTGCTTTTGTTGATTTTGTTAGGAGTTCTCTTTGCTTCCTGGATCTGGATGCCGGTTTCCTTCCTCAGATTAGGGAAGTTTTCTGCTATTATTCCTTGATATAAATTTTCTGTCCTGCTTTCCCGCTCTTCTTCTTTTGGGACTCCTATATTACATTTGATGGAGTCACTGAGTTCCCTAAGTCTATTCTCATGTTGCATAATTCTTCTTGCTCTCCTTTGTTCAGCTTCACTGTTGTCCATTATTTTCTCTTCTAGGTCACTAAATCCTTCCTCTGCTTTTCCCATCTTACTCTTCATTTCGTCAAGCCTATTTCCAATCTTGTTTTTTTGCATTCTTCATCTCTTATTGATTCTATTTTAACACTTTTATCTCTGTGCTAAGAGTCTGACTGATGTCTTCTATTCTTTCTTCAATCCTTATGATTGTTTCTTTAAATTCTCCATCAGGGATGTTACTTATATCTGTTTTGCTTAGATCTCTGGCTGTGGCCTTATCTTCTTCTTTCATTTGGGATAAATCCCTTGGTTTACCATTTCGTCTAAGTCTCTGCCTTCTTCTCTGTGTTAGAAAAGCAAGTTATGTCTCCTGCTCCTAAAAGTAATGGCCTTAAGAAGAAGAGGTTATGTAGTGCAGAACTTAGTGCTTCAGAGAATGTCTCTGGTGTGTGCTGTATACATTCTGCTGTTGTGGTTTGGATGCTGTATCCTTTAGGCCCATCATCTGCAGAGGCTCAACTCACCTGTTGTGGGCAGTATTTGGTCCCTGACCTGAATGTGGCAGGTTTTAACTAGGTGTGCTCAGATCTGCTTGTGAAGTGAGACCTAACACTAACTCCACCAGAACTGAGGCCCTGCAGAACTCTTTGGTTGGGAAACATGGTGTGGGCAGGGCTTTGTTCTGGTCTTATGGGGGAGGTGCCTGCCACACTGGGACTGAGGCAAGCTTTACCAAGAAGGGTAGTCCCCGCAGAGTGCATGGGGGTGGGACTTGGTGTAAGCAAGTTAGGCAGCCCGTGTCCAAGCTGAGCTGCTTCCCTCAGGTGGCTCTCTGTTTATGCTGAGGGGTAGAGGAGGGAAATAGTGCCAGCCAGCTCCTTTGTTCTCAGATGTTACAATCATAACTGTGAAAGTATTTAATTGTAACTAATAGAATAATTCAAACTATAGTACTGATGGTAATATGTTTTTATTATCAGCAAACTTGTGTATGAAAAAATTATCCCAGCTTTTATTGATATTAGCCATAGAGATCAACTAATGGTAGTAATTTCCAATATTCATGCAGGATAGTCATGTATGTGGTGGAGATAGAGGTGAGGGAAGAGAGTTTTGTTATTAGGACATTCTTTCATCTAATTCAATCCATTGCCCATATGGAGAATTTTTTTCTTTTTATTACCATTATTTAATTTGAGTATATTTGACACACAGTGGTACATTAATTTCAGGTGTATAACTTAGTGATTTGACAAGTTTATATTTTATGCTTTGTTCATCCAAGTGTAGCTACCATCTGTCTTGTTTAGTTGCTATTATAATATCATTGACTGCAGTCCTTATGTTATGCCCTTTATTCCTGTGACTTACTCATTCCATAACTGGAATACTGTATCTCCCCCTTTTCCAACTTCTCATATACCTCCCCTCTAGCGACTATCAGTTTGTTTGTTGTGTTTATACAACTGATTCTACTTTTTGTTTATTCATATTTTTAAGATACCATTTATGGGTGGGATTACATGGTATTTGTCTTTCACAGTCTGATTTATTTCATTTAACATAATACCTTCTTGGTCCATCATGTTGTCTCAAATAGCATGATCTCATCCTTTTTTTTTATGGCTGAGTAATATCTATCAATCTATCTTTCTATCATGCATCTAACTCTCATCTATATCACATTGTCTTTTTCCATTTGTCTATTGATCTTAACTTAGGTTGCTTCTATATCTTGGCTATTGTAAATAATGCTGTGATAAGCATGTGCATATTTCTTTTCAAATTAGTTTTTTTTTTATTTTCTTTGAGTAAATACTCAGTAGTGGAATTAGTTGATCAGATGTATTTCTCTTTTTAATTTGTTTTTCAATTTTTAATTCTTTTTGTAACTTTTTATTTTAATTCCAGGTAGTTACCATACAGTTTTCTATTCGTTTCAGGTGTATATTTTAATTTTTTGAGAAACCTCCATACTGTTTTCCAAAGTGGCTGTAACAATTTACATTCCCATCAATAGTACACAAGGCTTCCTTTTTCTCTTTATCGTCTCCAGTGCTTGTTATTTCTTGTCATTTTGATTTTGACAATTCTAACTGGTATAAAGTGGTATCTCAGAGTGGTTTTGATTTGTATTTCCCTGGTTATAAGTGATGTTGAGCATCTTTTCATGTGTCTGTTGGCCATCTGTATGTCTTTTTTGGAAAAATGTCTATTCAGGTCCTCTGCCCATTTTTAATCAGATTTTTTTGTTGTTGAGTTGTATCAGATATATTTGATATATATACACTTTATCATATATATCATTTGCTAATATCTTCTCCCACTCCATAGGTTGCATTTTGGTTTTTTGATGATTTCTTTTGCTGTGCAGATTTTTATTTTGATGTAGTCCCAATAGTTTATTTTTCCTTTTGTTTCTTTCATCTTAGGAAACATATCTAGAAAAAAATTTCACTATGGCTGACATCAGAGAAATTACTGCCACACTTCTCTTCTAGGATTTTCATGGTTTCAGTTTTCAGATTTAGGGCTTTAATCTAGTTTGAGTTTATTTTTGTGTATGGTGTTAGCAAGTGGTCCAGTTTTATTATTTAACATGTAGCTTTCCAGTTTTCCCAGCACCATTTACTGATAAGACTGTCTTTTTCCCATTATATATTCTTACCGCCTTTGCCATAGATGAACTGACCGTATAATCATGGGTTTATTCCTGGGCCCTCTGTTGTGTTCTACTAACCTATGTGTCTACTTTTGTGTCAGCAGCAAAGTGTTTTCATTACGACAACTTTGTAATGTATCTTGAAATCTGGTATTGTGCTACCTCCAGGTTTGTTCTTTATTCTCAGGATTTCTTTGGCTATTCAGGGTCTTTTATGGCTCCATACAAATTTTAGTATTATTTTTTTCTAGTTCTGTGAAAAATGCTATTGGTATTTTGATAGATATTGCATTGAAATGCAGATTGCTTTGGGTAATATAGACATTTTTGGGAATATTAATTCTTCCAATCCATGGAATATCATTTCATTTCTTTGTGTCATCTTCAATTTCTTTCATCAGTGTTTTATAGTTTTTGGAGTACTGATCTTTCACCTTTTTGGTGAAAAGTATTCCTAAGTATTTTATTATTGTTGATGCAAATGTAAATGTTGTTACTGTTTTTTTTTAATTTCCTGTTCTGCTCTTTTGTTATTAGTGTATAAAAATTATACTTATTTCTAAGTATTAATTTTATATTCTTCAATTTTGCTGAATTTGTTTATTACTTGTAGAAAGATTTTGGTGGAGTCTTTAGGATTCTCTCCGAATAGATTAATGTCATCTGAAAACAGTGCCAGTTTAACCTATTCTTTACCAACATGGATGCCTCTTATTTATTTTTCTTGTCTGATTGCTGTGGCTAGGGCTTCCAGTACTATGTTGAATAAAAGTTGGTAAGACAGGAAATCCTTGCCTTCTTCCTGACCTTAAAGAGAAACTCTCAGTTTTTCACCAAGTATGATGTTAGTTGATGTTGTTTCATATATGGCCTTAACTATGTTGCAGTATGTTCCCTCTAACTGCACTTGTTGAGAGTTTTTATCATGAATTGATGTTGAAATTTGTCCTATGGTTTTTTCATCTATTGAGATGATCATATGATTTTTATCTTTGTTTTGTTGATGTGGTATATAATGTTGGTTGATTTGTGACTATTGAATCATTCTTGCATTCCCAGAATAAATTCCACATACTCATTGTGAGTGATCTTTTTAATATATTGTTGTATGTGGTTTGCTAGTATTTTTGCTGAGGATTTTTTTTTATTTAATGACGTATAAAAACAGATAAATATTGTCTTCATTGTTTATGAAGTGATGAGGAAATAAGGGAATAGAAACACACTTAAAAAATGTGATTCTAAATTCCCCACTGGGACCCAGACTCCCTCAAAACAAAGTAAAAAAAAAAAAAAGCAGAATATATGCAGAAAATGAATGTATATTAAATTTTCAGAATAAATATACTTGCATTTCTTGTTTTGAGCTATCCCACTTATAGCTAACTTTTTAAACAAACATTTATAAAGTATGTTAAAGTTTTCCAAGTACTTTCACTTAACTTTTTAAAAATATGATCCTCACAGAAAGTGTATAAAGGAGAAAGGAATTATTTTAACAAGACTTTACTCAAAGTTTTATTTTTTCAGAGTCTTCAAACCTCTGATCTGAACATATTCTTTTATTTTCATTCGTATGAAAGCTTTATTCTCAAAGCCCTATGCCAATACATCAAAGTTTCTCCTTTCCTCAAGGTTCCTAATATTAAAACTTAGTGACCTTTAGTTTCACTTTAGTTTCTGAATTTAAAAACTTGGGGGGCTTTGAATTTTCAATTCAACAGTGGCCTTGGAGAACATGTTATCACACTACTGTTTATACTCTTGGAAAATATAGGACATTACAGTTAGGACATTAGAATTATCTACCATATATTAAATATTTTTAAAAAATGCTTGTAGACCTATCAGTTCTAAGGGACAGGAACACAAAGATGTAGGTACAAAGAAGTATTTTTAATAATTAAAAGAAGGAAATGATATAAATATTTAATAAGAGATTGGCTAGGCAAATCTAGGTATATTCAATTAAATCTAATTATATGCAGGTAATGAAGATGATGTAAATGCACACTGACACAAAAAGGTATTCAGATTATGTTATGAAGTTTAAATGTAGATTATTAAATAGCTTGCAGAACATGGAAAAAAGTCCAGAAGGTTACACACCAAAATGTTTACAGAAGTTGCAGGTCTTCATGGTAAGATACATTTATTCTTCCTGTTTTCTTCTTTGTGTTTTCCTCTTTTTTTTTCTATTTTCTTTAAAAAATTTTTTATGTTATGTTAGTCACCATACAGTACATCATTAGTTTTTGATGTAGTGTTCCATGATTCATTATTTGCATATAACACCCAGCGCTCATTATAATACATGCCTTTTTTAATACCCATCACCATGCTAACCCATCCCCCTACACCCTCCCCTCTGAAACCCTCAGATTGCTTCCTGGAGTCCATAGTCTTTCAAGGTTCACCACCCTCTCTGATTCCCCCTTTCAGTTTTCCCTTCTTTCCCCTAATGTGCTCTGTGTTATTCCTTATGTTCCACATATGAGTGAAACCATATTATAATTGCCTTTCTCTGCTTGACTTATTTCACTTAGCATAATCTCCTCCAGTTCCATCCCTGTCAATTCTTCCTGATGACTGAATAATATTCCATTGATGAACCACATCTTCTTTATTCATTCATCTGTTGAAGTACATCTCAGTTCCTTCCACAGTTTGCCTATTGTGGACATTGCTGCTATGAACATTGGGGGGCATATGGCCTTTCTTTTCACTACATCTATATCTTTGGGGTAAATGCCTACACTGCCCAGAGCAATCTATACTTTCAATGCCATCCCTATCAAAATACCATTGGGATTTTCAAAGAGCTTGAATAAACAATCCTAAGATTTGTATGGAACCAGAAAAGACCCCAAATTGCCAAGGAAATGTTGAAAAAGAAAAACAAAGCTGGGGGCATCATGTTGCCTGATTTCATGCTATATTACAAAACAGTGATCACCAAGACAGCATGGTATTGGCACAAAACAGACACATAGATCAATGGAACATAACAGAGTCCCCAGAAAATGACCTTCAACTCTTTGGTCAACTAATCTTTGACAAATCAGGAAAAAATATCCAATGGAAAAAAGACAATCTCTTTAATAAGTGGTGCTGGGAAAATTGGACAGCTATATACAGAAGAATGAAACTGGACCATTCTCTTACACTATACACAAAGATAAACTCAAAATGGATGAAAAACCTCAATGTGAGACAGGAGTCCATCAAAATCATAGAGGAGAACATAGGTAGTAACCATTTTGACATCGGCCACAGCAACTTCTTTCAGGACCTGTCTCAAAGGCAAGTGAAACAAAAGCAAAAATGAACTTTTGGGACTTCATCAAGATAAAAAGCTTTTGCACAGGAAAAGAAACAGTTAAAAAAACTAAGAGGCAACCTGTGGAATGGGAAAAGATATTTGCAGATGACATTACAGATAAAGGCCTGGTATCCAAGATCTATAAATAATTTCTCAAACTCAACACTCAAAAATCTAATAACCCAGTCAAACAATGTGCAGAAGACATGAACAGACACTTCTCCAAAGAAGATATACAAGTGGCTAACAGGTACATGAAAAAATCTTCAACATCATTAGCCATCACTGAAATTCAAATCAAAACCTCACTGAGACACCACCTTATGCCAGTTAGAATGGCAACAATTAACAAGGCAGGAAACAACAGATGTTGGAGAGGATGTGGAAAAGGGGACCACTCATACATTGTTGGTGGGAATGCAAGTTGGTACAGCCACTTTGGAAAACAGCATGGAGGTTCCTCAAAAAGTTAAAAATAGAACTACCCTTGACCCAGGAATTGCACTACTAAGAGAAAGGAATTTTTATCATCATTTTGTTGCTGAGGAAACTGTGGGTTTAAGTTTCCACAACAGGTTTATAGCCCTACAATTGACAATGAAAAAGCAAGGACTTGAACCTGCCCTCTTCTCATGTTATCAATCTATTATATTTTTTCATAATAGCTCACTGTTATATGAGTGTTTGCTGATAACATTTGAACAAGAGATTTAGGGCAATTCATATCAGTATCCTATTGCTAGTATGTCAGAATTCAAACTAAAGCCTACCTTAATTGCTACTTACATAGTATAATTTTACTGTGGTGCCTTTTCTTCCTTATGCTTATGTATTATTTTCTCTTAGGAACTGAAGCACTTTGCAGACATTATCTAATTAAACCTCACAAATTTCCCTTTGAGGTGATATGGAGTAACTGTTAATCATTTTTCCCTTCTATATTTATATCTCTGTTAAGAGCTGCAGAGGGCTTAGTGAACTGATAGCTTATAATTGGCCTTCTTGAATTTAAAGGGGAAAAAAGCTCATACCACTAGGGCAGCCTGCATTAAATTTGTATAATACCAGTAGAAAAAGGAAAGCTTAGGAATTACATAACAATATAAAGTATGAGTCTGGATTCATACTGTGAGAGCTAATACCTGGAGAAAAATTCATCATTATTGCTGGCTATGGTAGAAGGCTTGTACTTTTGCATCATATTTTCCTTTTAATACAGATAAACAAGTACAAGAAAAACTTTTATGAAAACTCTTCAAATGTAGTGGACACTATGGAATTTCTTGACACATTAAAAACCATAATATGATTTCTTTAATAATCCAAAGAGTTTTTTAAAAATGCTTCATATTTAACCATCTTACATATTATTTTAAAACTACTGAATGACAACATACTTAACTTGGGAATATAATTACAAAGACCTAACTTGTTATTTAACTGCAAACACTCTTAAATATCTAGTTTACCATTTGATATCTAAATTCTGTCTATATATTATTGGGTTTGCTTGCTGCTTTTGTTCTAATGCAGATATTCCAAGAAATTCTCAGAAATCTATATTACTACTCCATTACATTCTCTGTTCTTCCTTTTTCTAATTCATCTTGTATTCCCTATTATTTATTATGTAAAAGTTCTTCAAGGTTATTGTATGCATTAAACCTGAATGTATTTGTCAACATATAAGACTTCAAGATAAAAACTGTACACTGCAATATTTAATTATGAACTTAAAGGTAATTATTTTGACACAAATAAATAAAATCCAACTCATTTGTGAGACTATTAAATAGCTTTAGTTTTTTGTCTTTTGATAGTCTTCAATATCTTAGAATGCTATCTCTACTTCCATTAGGTTCTTTTTCTATTTTTTTTTCCTATATACAAATAAGACTACCATATAACTGCCTATCTTAGTATTAAATTTTATTTCTACCTTCAGGTATACCTCTGTTTTATTATTTTCTTCTATATTTTTATTATATAGCTTATCATCTTTTCATAAACCCAAGTGTATTCATTAAACATACATACATAGAATTATAAGAACATAGCAAGAACAGATGGAATAGTCAAAGTAGGCAACTGGAAGAGGGTTTAATAAGTTTTCAAAGTTTATAAAAAAGATGGACAGGGGAGGAGCTTGGGAATATGGCAGAGTAGGAGGACCCTAAGCTCAATCTGTACCATGTTCACAAGTAGATATCACTCATATATCATATAAATAAATTGGAGAGTAATCTGATGACTGGCAGAACAAACTCCACAAGTAAATACAGAAAAGAAGCTGCATCTGAGAAGATAGAAAGGGCAGAAACATGGTCAGGAGATGGCTACAGGATGGAGGCAGCTGCATATGGAGGGGAGAGAAAATGTCCTTAGCCACTGGGGACCCACATGGAGGTTAATTCCTATAACATATGGCTTTGAAAGCCAGAGTGGCTGAATTCCATAAGTTTGTATAACCAGCTGGACATGGAGCCTGGAGCTTTAAAAGTCAGCAGACTCAGCACTGGGTGAACCAAGAGAGTGATGGAGAGCTGAGCTCCCATGCTTAAAGAGACAGCAACCTGCAGAGAGGGAACACAAAAAGAAAGTTTGCACAACACCTGGGGCAAAGAGGAGGAAGATCTGTTTGTACTGATTTTGGAGCTTGTTGATGGCCTTCTTTAGGAACAAAGGAGCTGGAAGCTGCCATTTTCCTCCCCACTCGCCAGCATAAAAACAAAGCCACTCATGGAAGATATTACCGCACAGATACTTGCTACCTAACTTGCTAGCATTGTGCACCTACACATTCTCCTGAGGACTTGCCCAATCTAAGCCTGTAGGCCTTGGCCCTGGGTTTAATGCAGATTTTTCTAATTCCACATGTTCATGCCTTGCCCAGCCACTACATGCAGATGCAGCACACCCCTAGCCACCACCACATGCCACACTCCCAGCCACAGTGCTTCAGGTAATTTGGACCAGGACTAGGGGCTCAGTTCAAATTTTGCTAACATCTCTGCCCAGCTCCTGACTCCTCCTGAGGTCATGCCTCCTCAGCTAGTCTCCCTGGATCTCAACACCAGAGAGCAAACACACCCACAACAGGCAGAGAGTCAGTTTAGTCTTCTGGACTGAAAGTGTTGGGGTTAATATAGAATAGAAACCAGCCATAATACCTGGTTTGCTAAAATGTAACACAGAGGCTGCTGAGGGCACAGAAGGTTTCAGAGAAGGGAGTAGGCCTTTGGAATGCCGAGGCCTATGTGACCACTCTGCCATTGAATGCTGCGGGGAGTTGCTTTCCTGAAGCTTTCCTGGCCGAAACAGTCACCCTGTGATCTAAGAGATGTAGGCATTGTCCCTTAGGCTATGTTTAGCAGAACTCATAGAACATGCCCAAATTAGCATATTGTATCTTTCCTGTAAACAGATCCTCCCAGTTTCAGTAAGATTACTTGCCACAACACATCATGTGCTTGAACAGTGATAAGGATTTGTGATTATCTTGAAGGACCAATAAAAGCAGGAGCAAAGAAGAGCAAAAGGTCTTGCCTCTGAACCTTGACCCCCTTGCCCTTTCCTCTTTCATGGCAAAGTTTGGAGAAATCTTTCATCTGTCGGTATAGGGATTGCTGGCCATTCCTGGCATGAAAGAAAAGGCAACTCATATACAACAGCAGGGTACAAGTAACACATGTAGGAGACATTCCTTGAAGTCCCAGGTTCAGGTCAATAAGGGACACTGCACTGCAGGGCACTAAAGGGCCTTATCTTCATAAAGATACTACTTTCTAGTGCACAAGACATAGCAATTTTCCCAATACACAGAAACAGACAGAGAGATGTAGACTACATGAGACAGAGGAATATGTCTCAAACGAAAGAATAGGACAAAATCAGAGCAGGAGATCTATGCAAAACAGAAATAGGTAATATACCTGATAGAGAATATAAAGTAATATACTCACTGGACTTCAGAAAATGGTGGTAAACATCAGTAAGACCCTTGACAAAGAAATAAAAAATAACATATCAGAGATGAAGAAGTCAATAAATGAAATTTAAAAAATGCAATAGATAGAATAAAAAGTAAACAACAGGAAGCAGAGGAATGTATATGTGACCTGAGGATACAGTAAAGGAAAGCAATCAAGCTGAACAGTTGGGAGACAAACAAATATTGCAAATTAGAATAAACTTAGGGAACTCAGCGACACCATCCAGCATAATAACATTTGCATTATAGGGATCCCAGAAGGAGAAGAGAGAGAAAAGGGGGCAGGAAATGTATTTAAAGAAATAATAGCTACAAACTTCCTGAATCTGGAGAGGGGAATAGAGATCCAGATTCAGGAAGCACAGAGATCCCCCAACAAATTCAACCCCAAGATGTCCAGGCCAAGAACAATAGTAATTAAAATGGCAAAAAAAAAGTGATAAAGAATTTTAAAAGATTGTAAGAGAACATAAAACAGTTACATACAAAGGAAACTCAGTGAGGCTATCAGCTGATTTTTCAGCAGAAAGTTTGAAGGCCAGAAGAGTGGTACAATATATTCAAAGTGCTGAAAGAAGAAAATCTGCAACCAAATATACTCTATCCAACAAGGCTATCATTCAGAATAGAATGAGAGATAGTTTCCCCCACACACAAAAGATAAAATAATTCATGACCACTAAACCAGCCCTACAAGAAAGGCTAAAGGGGGACTCTGTGAGTGAAAAACAAAAGCAGATAAGTAAAAGTATGAAAAGCAGGAAGCACAGAAGCAAAAGGAAATTATATATATATATATATATATAATTTTATTATTATATTTATTATATATTACATATTATTATTTTATCATTGTTTATTATATTATATATATAATATATATAATTGCAAATACTTAAACACTGAACACAGGAGCACCCAAGTACATAAAGCAGTATCAAACACAAAAGACCTAATCAATAGTAATAGAATAGTCGGGTATTTTAACCTCTCCCATACATCAAGGGATACCTCATCACATATAACCTCCCAAAACTGAAACAGAAATAAATAGAAAATTTGAACAGACTGATTATCAGTAAATAAATTGAATCAGTAATAAAAATTCCCAACAAACACAAGTCCAGGGCCACACAGCTTCAAAGGCAAATTCTACCTAGTTGAATCACCACACTTACCTGAAACTAATATATGTTAACTCTACTGGAATTAAAATAAATTAATAAAAAAATTGGACAAGGTCTTGGAAGGGGGATAAGAATAGCAGAGTAATCCAAGAATTATAAATTTAAGGTGACAATACCAACCTAGACCTAAAGAAAGGATAAGGAAGATAACAGTTACTAAAACCTGGAAAGTATGGTTCTTTGAAGAAGGCTGTGCTTTTTTTTTTTTTTTTTTTGGTACAGAGATGCTACAAACCTGTGAAAAACTAGCAGAAATGGCAACAAGGAGAGTAAACCTCTTAACTCCTTTTCTCCCACTCTCTGACCCCTGCTGGTGCCTTGTATTGAAAATTTACAGCAAAAGTCATAAGATAGAGAAGCTCATTGATAGATTCCATGTGAGTCATTCCTTTGGGACATGTAACATGATGTGGGAGGGCGGGGTGGGAATATGGAGCAGCAAATAGGATATATATAATACAATATATCTGTATTATCTAATGTATCTTTATGTCTTCTACCACTGACATGATTAAGCTGCTACATATTAAATGCATTTATCTTATGATTTACTCTTCCTTTGTTCTCCTTTATAATTCCTATGATATTTTTCTTCATATATTGAGATAAGTAGGTTATACAATCTATGAAATACTTTCACAGAATATAAAGAGAGTACCAGAAATTAGTAGGGTGGATAAGAAAAAACTACCATTTTGCAGAGAATTGACAAAACTACTATGTATAAATAATTTCAGGATATCAAGTTGAAGAATTTCTCTGGCTTTCAAATCTTCTAATGATCTAGACAATAATTGACAAGGCTTTGCTCTCATCACATGACCTCTCTCTCTCCAGTATGTTAATCATGATCTTTTGGTGACTTAACTCCATGGGGCTTTTTCTTCATCCTCTAGGTCTGATTTCTGTTTTGCCTTGCTCTCTATGCTTCAAATCGATTTCCTCTAGAATTCATAGAAAATACCTTGAGACTCTCAGGTTATTGATTCTTTACTCTTCTGAATCTTTTACAGCTGTATTATTTTTCTCACCCTGTAGCATGAAATTTCTACCTCTGCCAGCCATTGTACTAGTCTATTAGAGATGTCAATATTTCAGTCAACTGGATTCCATAATAGATTTGTCTTTTAGTTTTCAGTCCTCACATATGCAATTGAGAAACTATACTTGTTATTTGTCTTTGGGTCTCATCTCCATATTTGCCTTTACATTTTCCCCTCAGTATCACCAGGATGTAGAAACCTGAAAACTACATTTCTCATGCTTCCTTGACAGCCAATGGGAAGCAATAAATGAAGATATGAAGTGAGAGGAAGAAAGAAGTATTGTTTTTTCCTCCCTGGTTCTGTGGTAGTGTCCAGTAACAGCAATGGCAACTTCTTTCTTAGGCAGTGTGGTGCCAGTAAGAACAGCTGAAGGACCTCCCAGCAGCCTCACCCAGCAGCATAGTTCCCATGGAGTTTGTTCAGAGAGTGAACACATTAATCTCAGTAGCAGGGTCCATAGACTGGCTTCTGCAGTAACAATAACAGTAAATTCTTTTGGCAATCTGAGACTGAAAGACCTAATGAATACAATGGAATTATAGACTTCTGGCTCCTCCAAAGTTTTAGAGTGTTGATTCTTTTTTTTTAATGTTTTTTTATTGTATTATGTTAGTCACCATACAGTACATCCCTGGTTTCTGATATAAAGTTCGATGATTCATTAGTTGCATATAACACCTGGTGCACCATGCAATACGTGCCCTCCTTACTACCCATCACCAGTCTATCCCATTGCCCCACGCTCTCCCCCTCTGAAGCCCTCAGTTTGTTTCTCAGAGTCCATAGTCTCTCATGCTACATTCCCCCTTCTGATTACCCCCCCCTTTCTTTATCCCTTTCTTCCGCTACCGATCTTCCTAGTTCTTATGTTCCATAGATGAGAGAAATCATATGATAATTGTCTTTCTCTGATTGACTTGTTTCACTTAGCATTATCTCCTTCAGTGCCGTCCATGTTGCAGCAAATGTTGAGAACTCATTCTTTCTGTTAGCTGAATAATATTCCATTGTATATATGGACCACAAATTTTTAATCCAGTCATCTGTTGAAGGGCATCTCACTTCCTTCCACGATTTAGCTATTGTGGACAATGCTGCTATGAACATTGGGGTGCATATGGCCCTTCTCTTTACTACGTCTGTATCTTTGGGGTAAATACTCAGTAGTGCAATGGCTGGATCATAGGGGAGCTCAATTTTTAACTTTTTAATTNATTGTCTTTCTCTGCTTGACTTATTTCACTTAGCATTATCTCCTCCAGTGCCGTCCATGTTGCAGCAAATGTTGAGAATTCGTTCTTTCTGATAGCTGAGTAATATTCCATTGTATATATGGACCACAGCTTCTTAATCCAGTCATCTGTTGAAGGGCATCTCGGCTCCTTCCATGATTTGGCTATTGTGGACAATGCAGCTATGAACATTGGGGTGCATATGGCCCTTCTCTTTACTACGTCTGTATCTTTGGGGTAAACACCCAGTAGTGCAATGGCTGGGTCATAGGGTAGTTCAATTTTTAACTTTTTAAGGGACCTCCACACTGTTTTCTAGAGTGGCTGTACCAACTTGCATTCCCACCAACAATGTAGGAGGGATCCCCTTTCCCCATGTCCTCTCCAGCAATTGTTGTTTCTGGCCTTGTCAATTATTGCCATTCTAACTGGCGTAAGGTGGTATCTCAGTGTGGTTTTGATTTGAATTTCCCTGATGGCTAATGATTTTGAACATTTTTTCATGTGTCTGTTAGCCATTTGTATGTCTTCATTGGAAAAGTGTCTGTTCATATCTTCTGCCCATTTTATGATTTGTTTATTTGTTTCTCGTGTTTTGAGTTTGAGAAGTTCTTTGTAGATCTTGGATACCAGTCTTTTATCTGTAGCATCATTTGCAAATATCTCCATTCTGTGGGCTGCCTCTTAGTTTTTTTGATTCTTTCCTTGGCTGTGCAGAAGCTTTTTTTCATGATGAAGTCCCACAAGTTCATTTCATCTTTTGTTTCTCTTGCCTTTGTAGATGTGTCATGAAAAAGGTTGCATTGGCTGATGTCATAGAGGCTGCTACCTATGTTCTCCTCTAGGATTTTGATGGATTCCTGTCTCACAAGGAGGTCTTTCATCCATTTGGGTTTTATCTTTGTGTAGGGTGTGGNATTTGGAGTTTATTTTTGTGTATGGTGTGAGAGAGTGGTCAAGTTTCATTCTTTTGCATGTAGCTGTCCAATTTTCCCAGCACCATTTATTGAAGAGACTGTCTTTTTTCCACCGGATGTTTTTTCCTGCTTTATCAAAGATTAGTTGCCTAAAGAGCTGAGGGTACATTTCTGGGTTCTCTATTCTGTTCCATTCGTCTATGTGTCTGTTTTTGTGCCAGTACCATGCTGTCTTTGAGATCACAGCTTTGCAGTACAGCTCAAAATCCGGCTTTGTGATGCCCCCATCTTTGTTTTTCCTTTTCAACAGTTCCTTGGAGATTCGGGGCCTTTTCTGGTTCCATACAAATTTAAGGACTATTTGTTCCAGTTCTTTGAAAAATGTCCTCGGTATTTTGATCGGGATAGCATTGAAAGTGTAGATTGCTCTGGGTAGTATGGACATTTTAACTATGTTAATTCTTCCAATCCATGAGCATGGAATATTTTTCCATCTTTTTATGTCTTCCTCAATGTCTTTCAAGAGTGATTTATAGTTTCTAGAATATAGATCCTTTACGTCTCTGGTCAAGTTAATTCCAAGGAAAGTATGTTTTTTGGTGCTATTGTAAATGGGATGGATTCCCTAATTTCTCTTTCTTCAGTATCATTATTTGTGTATAGAAATGCAACTGATTTCTGAGCATTGATTGNCGTCTCTGGTTAAGTTAATTCCAAGGTAACGCATGGTTTTTGGTGTTATTGTAAATGGGATGGATTCCCTAATTTCTCTTTCTTCAGTCTCGTTATTCGTGTATAGAAATGCAACTGATTTCTGGGCATTGATTTTGTATCCTGCCACCTTACTGAATTGTTCTATAACTTCTAATAGTTTGGGAGTGGATTCTTTTGGGTTTTCCATATAGAGTATCATGTAATCTGTGAAGAGGGACAGTTTGACTTCTCCTTTGCCANTCATCTGCAAAGAGAGACAGTTTGACTTCTTCTTTGCCGATTTGGATACCTTTGATCCCTTTTTGTCTTCTGATTGCTGTTGCAAGGACTTCTAGTACTATGTTGAATAATAGTGGCGAGAGTGGGCATCCTTGTCGTGTTCCTGATCTTAAGGGAAAGGCTTCCAGCTTTTCCCCATTGAGAATAATATTTGCTGTAGGCTTTTTATGAGATTGAGGAGTATAGCCTCTATCCCTACACTCTGAAGGGTTGGACAGTTTGACTTCTCCTTTGCCAATTTGGATACCTTTGATCCCTTTTTGTCTTCTGATTGCTGTTGCAAGGACTTCTAGTACTATGTTGAATAATAGTGGTGAGAGTGGGCATCCTTGTCGTGTTCCTGATCTTAAGGGAAAGGCTTCCAGCTTTTCCCCATTGAGAATAATATTTGCTGTAGGCTTTTTATGAGATTGAGGAGTATAGCCTCTATCCCTACACTCTGAAGGGTTGAAATCAGGAAAGGATGCTGTATTTTGTCAAATGCTTTTTCTGCATCTATTGAGAGAATCATATGATTTTTGAATTTTTCTTTCTGGATACAATATAAGGTACTGATAGATTTGCGAATGTTGAACCACCATTGCATCCCAGGGATGAATCCCACTTGGTCATGATGGATAATCCTTTTCATGTACTGTTGGATTCTATTCGCCAGGATCTTGTTGAGGATTTTGGCGTCCATATTCATTAGGGAAATTGGTTTGTAATTCTCCTTTTTGATGGGGTCTTTGCCTGGTTTGGACATCAAGGTAATATTGGCCTCATAGAATGAGTTTCATAGCTTTCCTTCTGTTTCTATTATTGAAATAGCTTTAGGAGAACAGGTATTATTTCTTCTTTGAATGTTTGGTCGAATTCCCCAGGAAAACCGTCCGGGCCTGGAGTTTTGTTATTTGGAAGGTTGTTTATCGCTGACTCAATCTCTTCATAATTAATTGGCCTGTTTAAGAAATCTATTTCTTCCTGTTTCAGTCTTGGTAGTTTATAGGTTTCCAGGAGGGCTTCCATCTCTTCCAGATTGCTTAATTTATTGGCATAAAGCTGTCGATAGAAGTTTCTAATAATCCTTTCCAATTTCATTGGTGTTGATTGTGACCTCTTCTTTTTCATTCATAATTTTATTAATTTGGGTCCTTTCTCTTTTCTTTTGGATAAGTCTTGCCAGCGGTGTGTCAATTTTATTAATTCTCTCAAAGAACCAGCTTGTAGATCTGTTGATCTGCTCTACTGTACTCCTGGTTTCTAATTCATTGATTTCTCCTCTAATCTTGATCAACTGCTTCCTCGTGCGTGGATTAGGCCTGTCCCTCTGTTGCTGTTCCAGCTTCTTGAGGTGAGAATATAAAAACTGCATTTTAGATTTTTCTATTCTTTTGAGTGAGGCTTGGATGGCTATGTATTTCCCCCTTAGGACTGCCTTTGCAGTATCCCATAGGTTTTGGACCGTTGTGTTTTCATTCTCGTTGGTCTCCATAAATTGTTTAAATTGTTTTTTGATTTCCTGGTTTATCGAGTCATTCTTGAGCAGGATGGTTCTTAGCCTCCAAGTGTTTGAGTTTCTTCCAGGTTTTTCCTTGTGGTTGAGTTCCAATTTCAGAGCGTTGTGGTCTGAGAATATGCAGGGGATAATTTCAATCTTTTGGTATTGGCTGAGACCTGTTTTGTGTCCCAGAGCATGATCTATTCTTGAGAATGTTCCATGGGCATTTGAATAGAATGAGTATTCTTTGGTTCTGGGGTGTAGTGTTCTATATATATCTATGAGGTCCAACTTGTCGAGTATGGCATTCAAAGCTCTTGTTTCTTTGTTGATTTCTTGCTTAGGTGTTCTGTCTATTTCTGATAGTTGAGTGTTGATGTCCCCTGCTATTAACTTATTTTTATCTATATGTCTCTTTATTGTGGTGAAGAGTTGCCTTGTTTATCTTGCTGCTCCCCTGTTGGGGGCATATATATTTATAATTATCATATCCACTTGTTGGATACAACCTTTAAGAATAATATAGTGCTCCTCTCTGTCTCTAATATAGACTTTAGTTTAAAATCCAATCTGTCTGATATAAGAATTGCTACACCAGCCTTCTTTTGAGGTCCATTGGCATAAAATATGGTATTCCATCCCTTTACTTCAGTCTGAATGTATCTTTAGGTTCAAAATGAGTCTCTTGTAGACAGCAAATGGATGGGTCATGTCTTTTTATCCAATCTGCAACCCTCTGGCATTTTATGGGAGCATTTAGGCCATTTACATTGAGACTGATTATTGAGAGATATAATTTTAATGATGCCATGTTGCCAGTAAAGTTTTGTTTCTATAGAAAAAAGTGTTCTGTATCACTCTTGGGGCCTTTTTACTTTTATAGAACCCCCCTTAATATCTCCTGTAGGACTGGTTTCATGGTTACAAAATTAGCCATTAACTCGCAATTCTGGAAGGTCTTTATTTCTCCATCCATTCTGAATGACAACCTTGCTGGGTAAAGGATCCTTGGCTGCATGTTTTTGTCTGAAAGAGCTTTAAAAATGCCCCCTCCACCCCTTCTCTCATTCCTGGTCTGTGTAGACATGTCTGATGTAATTCTGATACCTTTGCCTTGGTATGTGAGAAATTTCTTTGTCCTGGCCTCTTTCAATACTCTATCCTTGGATCTAATATTTGTGAATTGCACTATGACGTGATGTGAGGTAGGTTTGTCATGGTTGAGCTTGGAAGGGGTCCTCTCTGCCTCTCGGACATGAATGTTTGTTTCCCTTGCTAAATTAGGGAAGTTTTCAGCTACAATTTGTTCAAATATCTCTTCTAGACCTCCGTTTTTCTCCACTCCCTTGGGGATGCCTATGATTCTGACATTGGAACGTTTCACTGAGTCAGTAATCTCCCATAACCTACATTCCTGAGCATGGATTTTTTTGAGTCCAGATTCTATTTTAGCTTTATCTTCTACTAAGCCATCCTCCAATTCACTGATACTTTCTTCTGCCTCATTCACCCTGGCCATCAGAGCCTCTAGTTTTGACTGCATTTGGCTCATATAATTTTTAATTTCTTCCAGATTCACTCTCATTTCCACCCTTAGAGATTCTATATTCTCATTAACATTTTCATTAGTACTGTTTTCAAGTCTACACATCATCTTGACCATTGTTACTCTAATTCCATTTCTGATAATTTGGTTATATCCATATCCATTAGTTCTGTGGCAGAGACCACAGACTCATTGTCTTTTCTTTGCTGGGAGGATTTCTCCTTCTCATCATTCTGATGAGGAGATGTTGCAGGGTTGTCCAGAGCCCAAATTATTGACCAGGACCCAGGCCGTGTGCCCTTGTTTTATAGGGATCTTAGGGATGTGGGCTTCTTGATTTTTCAACTTGCCTTCTGGGGGAGGGGTCTGCAGCACTGATACTCAGGCAACCCTGTTTGGGTAGAGTCTCCATGTCCCCTGGGAGTGGGTATGGGGATGGGCACACTCTGAGCCAGTATTTCCAGGCTTTTGTTCTCTGGCGACTTTCCCTGGCGGTTTGCTGTGCCTCTTCTGAGAGTCAGGGCAGAAGTAGCCGAATCTCAGCCTCTGTCTCAGAACAGAGGAATCATGGACCATTCTCCACTTATATTCTGGCCACTTTAACTCTGTTTCTGTTGGTGCTGCTCAACCCTGCAGAATCCTGGGATGTGTGCCCCACACCCGGCATCCCAGCCCTCACTTCCAGGGCCAGCGCATCTCTGTCCTTTGTGTTTCTAACACCACCAGCTGCCAGCCGCCCCCGTGTGCTCCGGAGCTCCCGGTCTCAGTCTGGTTCCAGTGATTGCACCAGAGCTCTGTTTCAGTCTGGTCATGCGTGTTCCCCGGCTCTCAGTCTCAGTCTGTTCTCTTGCATCTGCCGGTCCACGAGTCCTCCTGGTCCCCCGTGCGGGTGGCTACTGCTTCCTGGCGCCCAAACGTGGCAGCTCCCTCCCCCTTCCGTTTATCTTCTGATATCTGTGTGCAGTTTCATGGTTCCCACTTTGTATCTCAATACTCAGCACTGGGGATGTTCATTTGTAGAGATTCAGATGTATCTTCCTGTGTCTCAGGCTGATTCCGTGGATGTTCAGGCTGCTTTGGTACCTATCCAACTCGACTCAGGCGACCGGTTAAAAAAGTGGTCCCCTACTCCTCCGGCATCTTAACTCCCTCCAGCAAAAACCTTCTTGACATTAGTCTTAGCAACAATTTTTTTGGATCTGACACATGTTCTGGAAGGATTCTCAGTGCTCCACAAGGTTGCAGGTAGGGCAGAAGAGTATGCGCCTCAGTTCTGCTTTTGCTCAACAATGTTGATTCTAACAGTCACAAAACTCACAGATAGTCTAGAAGCCCCAGTGGCAAAGATTATTGTTTTGGGGGAACGTTCTTATTGTTTTTCTTTCCTTGGGAGAATATAGTGTTCCCTGCAGTTTTTCCATCACTGGGTTATCTCACTTTTTTCACTTACATCTTTCCAACACTTTTGTACCTAATTTTATACATTAAAATCCTTCTGAAATGCTTACAGTGATATTCTGACAGCATTTTGACAAATATACCTTTCTTTAATTATCCCTTTGACTATTTTTACTATATTTAAAATAAATTAAAAAATAAAATAAAATAAATTATTATATAGTGTGTCATTGTGTGATGTGAACAATTTAGTGTCTGTATCATTATATATGCTAAAGAACTTGAAGCAACTGTCTTCTCTTTGCTAACATCACATTGAAATACCATTTTATTTTCTCTCCCCTGTGAATCCTATTACACTACTTATCTCCTAAGTAGGTTAGTGTGTTTTCTTACTGTAGAGGTTTATTTTCCAGCACTCCCCAGATCAGGAAGTGCCTTTATGGCAAACCATCTGAGCATAAATTTATATTGAAATTATTATGTAATAATCATAATCTATGAAGACATCATTAAATACTAATAGTATAGCTAAAAAAAACCAAAATTAGCTTCTCTTCTTTAATAAATATGTGCACATGCAGATTTCCAAAATTCTCTCACCTTCATCTACTGTATTGTGGTATTCTTCCAATTTAGTGTTCTCTGAAATGACATTTTAAATATCCATATACCCTCATCTAGGTAAAAACTTAGTAGACTCTAATGTACATAAGAGTATCATGGGGAAAAATTATGGATAAAATATCTCCATAAAAAATAATTGGTGTGAATTCTCTCATTCTCATTTTTACAAATATGGTTAATGTAAATTTGCTACACCTGTAACTGTCCCATGTGTCTTACATATATTATAAATTTTGGTATGTGCTTTGTGGGATTTTATTATTCATAGAATATCACTACATCTATGTTTAAACTCATGTGGGTCCAAACATCAAGCAAGAGCAAGTCTTCTTTTGTAATTTGGATAACATCATAAAAATTTTGTTACATTTAGAAACCTAAACTGAGAAAGATTTTGCAAACACTGGTTTATATCCAAGCTGTTCTCCATAATTCACTTATTTATTCATTTTACTAACCATTATTCTGTTTCTATAGATTCCATTTGATTCCCTGATTCCTCACAAAATCCATCTTAAGCTCCATCTTATCTTATTGCTCTGCTATTTCAAGTCCTTTCATGGGTAAATAATAAATTGCTGCTCCTAGTAATGCTTGATATTCTACATCTTAGTCATTTTTCTCCCACATTATATAACTACAAATGGCACAATTTTGCCATTGTAATAGCAGTTAACTTACTTACAGCCGAATGCACAGCCATCACCATAAAGGAAATGTTCTATTACATAATGTATGCAAATAGAAAATCTAAGAGAATATTTTTATTGCTTCCTTTCCACATCTAATGATGTCATTCTTCCTACTTTTTACTGTTATATAAAAATGAGCATTTTTTCAGGGTCTAGTGTTTTATATAAGGAATTATTTTAGTATAACTCTTCTTTGACAGCATAGTTTATTTGAGATAAACCACAAACATTTTATGCAGATAGTGCAGTACTATACTTTTCACACAGAAATGCATTTTTCTCCAACATCTTCAAAGTTTACATTAACAATTTATTTTAACTAAAGGGTTCAATAACCTCTAGAAATTTTCTAAAAGTTAGGCAAAGATTATTTCACTTTATGTTGCATATTCTCAACTCCCTTGACCATACACCTACATAGTATAGAAAATGAATTTGCTTTATCTGCCATAGGCTAAATTCCTCAGTTATCCATCAGTCAGTAGTGTCACCAAACACTTACTTTTTCCAGTTAAATGCTTTTACAAGAAATTAAGTAAAAAGGAAAATAAAAGTAAAATTGTCTGTAGGAAATTTTCATAAAATATCATGTTAGTACAAAAAGCATATAAAGAGAAAAAACAATTTTTTCACACATAAATTAAAAATCAAGATTTCCAAACACTTGATTATGAAATTGTTAAAATATTGAAAAATGTGTTCAAAGAATATGCAAAATATTTCAATAACATAAGGATTTTAAGGTAAGTTAAGAAAGTTTCTGCCTATTTTTCATGACTAAAATTTCACTATCTGTCCATTAGTGCTGATCATTCTTTCTTTTACCCTATTAGTTACAAGAGGTGGATTTCCTGGCATAATACCTCAAATAGAATTCAATTTTTGTGAATTTTTCTAGTCTTGAAACTCTAGCAGTAGCTTTGAATTACTAAATTAGAGGCATTCTCTCTGAAAGATTCTGATTATAATTAATCACTCTTTCTGAATGCTCAGAGGTTTTGTTTTTTCATCCAAATCCATCATTTTCTAAGACCTAAAGATAGAGGTATTTCTTTTCTTTCTTTTTTTTTTTTTTGATAGAGGTATTTCTTATCTGCCTTCAAAAAAGACATAAAGGTCTTTTCTACCTTAAAAATATTTCTGAACTTGCATGTTTTTGGATGAAATATTTTAGTTCACTACAACATGGTAATCAGACTACCAGATTTAAATTTATGTCCTTCTAATACACACTATCATTGGTTTGTTATTACTCTCTCTAACCCTGATAGTCTCAACTGTGCAATGGGGATGAAAATAGACTTACATTTCAGTTTGTGACTAGGATCAGATGAGATAATGTATAGAAAATGCTTATCAGTGTATATTTAGTATTTTAAAAAGAGCATATTTAGTGTACATTAGCTCTAGGTAGTCTTAAAGTTATATCACTCTGATTTACATAACATTTTATTTTTTCATATACATACTCCAAATTTTGATGAATTATAAGCTCCTTGATGATAACTGTTCATCCTTTATTCAACTTTTAAATGTTTATCATTCCTAAAAATGTGCTCTGAATATCATTTTAATTAAACAAATACATATCTTTACATGTGTGGTATACCATAATTAGAACACACTATAAAATGTATGTATGAACATAATTCAATCAGCACTTTAACATCTCAGTAGTGAAAAGCTATTTGATTCAACTGGTTATGGATTATTTTAACAAGTGTAATATTTTGTCCCTTTAAGTTTGTCTTGACTACTTTTTAGTGATTTGCATGTAATTTAACAGAGCTTGAGCTACTAACTTTAGAACTACCACTGTGGACTCAAAGTGAATTCATTTATTTGGTGATGTGCATTACATATCTAATTATCATTTCTAGAAATGTATTGATATTTTCTTATGTTTTATTTAGATAAAGCTGACTATGTGATGGAAGCTTTTGTGGATATCATGTGAGTAGTAAATACTTTTTGGTCAGCTCTCTTCAGGAAATAGTGTAATATGCAAACTTATAAGTGCTCGTTTTGCAAGCACTCCATTATTTCATTGGGTTCAAATATTTTTGACACTCAAATTTTGAAGTCATTAATTTTATTTCTACCTGATTTTAAAGGCTTATTATTTATATTCACACAACCAATTTCTTTTGGTGTATGTGCCATTGTGTGTCTGGTATGTGTATTCCAGAACTGTCCAGATTTTTAGATTATATAAATTTTCACATTGCAGCATTATCTTTCTAGGGCTTTTTCCTAGTAGTATTCTTTTCACTATGTCTGGCTACTCTAATTTAAGTTAATAAGATACTCATTATATGATAAGAAGATGTTGTGCCAATCTATCCAGGTAATGCTTTCATAGACATTTAGAAGATAAAATTTAAAGGCAAATATTTGACTGAACTGGCCATTATGTTAGGTGCCATGAAAGAGAAATCTACAGAAAAAGAAACATATTGTAGTAAGAATAGTCCACTTTGTATATGCTTTCAGCAAGCTATTCATTCATGCATTGCATTCACTGGGTGTTTAATATGTATCAGGCACTGTTTCAGGCATGAGGTGAAAATAAAACAAGACAAACAAACAAAAAAACAGTGTAATGAAAATCTCTGCCCTCATCAAATTTAACTTCTAATGAGTAGATGTCAACAATAAAAATAAGCATAACATTTAAGTGATTCAGTGGTTTTTAGTAATGGCATAAGTGATTTTATGGGAAAACAAAAACAGTAAAATTCATCAGAACAGTGAAAAGCTTATAGTATTGTTAGGATAGCTTCATTGAGAAGTTGACATTTATGCAAAAGCTTGGAGAAAGTGAGGTGTAGGTATATGTGACAAGAACATTCCAAGCAGGGGAACAACATGTCAATGCTTGGTATGTTCCAAAAACAATAGCAAGGGCAGTATAGCCAAATAAGTTATTGTAGGAGATGAGACCAGCCCTCTAAGAAGGAACAAAGGTTTGCAGGCTATTATAATTTCGTTTTGTTTTGTTTTGTTTTTACCCTCAGGAATGATAAGCTCTTGGAAATTTCTAAGGAGAGAAGTGGCAGTTACTGATAAAGATTTTAGAAGATCACTCTGGCAACCATGTTGTGAGACAAAATTGGATGATGGGAAGGTATTTTTTGTCTTTTGCAATATCGCAATGGAAAGATTATGGTGCTTGGGTGTCTGGTATCCATGGAGATAATTAAGAAATGATGTAATCTGTAATCTTTTTTGAAGGTAGAGCTACTAGAATGTCTTGATTGATTGAAGAGGATATGTGAAATAAAGAGGGAAAATTAGGAGGGTGCCAAGGTTTTTGGTCTAGCAACTCTAAAAACAGAATTGCAATAAACTATGAGTGGGAATTCTACAGATGGAGGAGAATTTGGGGGATAGTTGAAAGTATGGAGTTTGGTGTTGGAAAAGTTAATTTAGAGATGCGTATTTTATATCTAACTACAAGTGTATAGTTAGCATTAGGTTACTAGTATGGAATTCAGGTTGATGCTGCAAATATAAATTTGGAAGTTTTGGAATACTGCTGGCATTCAAAATTGACAAAATCACAAAGGGATGGGAATAAGTAACAACCAGAGATCCAAATAATGAGCTCTGGGAATTCCATCAGGAGGCAAAGAAAAAGAAGAAGATCCAGCAAAGTTGCCTAGGAAGAATCATAACTAAAGATAAAGGAAAATCAAGAATACAAAGTATTCTGAAAACCAAGAATTAACCATAGATTAACCTGAAAAGTCCAAGATTTAAAGGCATTGGGTGGAATTTGCTTGTCTATAACCTCCTATTTCTAAATTATTCACAACGGACAAGTCTAATCAGTAGAAACATACCTTATTTTATTGTGCTTTGTAGATATTGCTACAAAATTTGTAGTAACTCTGCATTGAGTAAGTGTATTGTCACCATTTTTCTGATAGCAGTTACTTAGTTTGTGCTTCCAGGATGTCATGTTTTAGCAATTCTTGCAGTATTTTAAACTTTTTAAAATTTTTTGTTATATTTGTTCTGGTGATCTGTGATTAGTGATCTTTGATGTTACTATTGCAATTGTTTTGGGACAACATGAACTTTATCTATATAAGACACAAAGTTAATTGATAAATTTTGTGTGTGTTCTCACTGCTCCACTCACTGGCCATTACTCCATCTCTCTCCCTCTTCTCAGGCCTCCCTATTCCCTGAGACATAACAGTATTGAAACTAGGAAAAATAATAAACTACAATGGCCTCTAAGTGTTCAAGTGAAAAGAAGAATTGTATGTCACTCATTTTAAATCAAAAGCTCAAAATGATTAAGCTTAGTGAGGAAAGCATGTTCAAAACCAAAATAAGCTGAAAACTAACTCTTATGCCAAACAATTAGACAAGTTGCACATGCAAAAAAAAAGTTCTTGAAGGAAATTAAAAGATACTCCAGTGAACATATGAATAATAAGAAAGAGAAACAGCTTTATTGCTGATATGGAGAAAAGTTTAGTAGTATGCATAGATCAAACCAGACACAACATTCCCATAAGCAAAACCTAATCCAGTGTAAGGCCCTAACCCTCTTTAATTCTATGAAGCCTAAAAGAGGTGAGACACCTGCAGAAGAACATTTTGAAGCTAGCTGAAGTTGGTTCAGGAGGTTTAAGAAAAGAAGACATCTCCATAACAAAAGTGCAAGGTGAAGCAGCAAGCTGATGTGGATGATGCAGCAAGTTACCCAGGAAATCTGGCTTAAGAGAATTAATCCAGGTGGTTACACTAAACAGCAGAAACCTATTTTCAATGAAAATGAAATAGCCTTCTATTGGAAGCAGATGCCATTTAGGACTTTTACAGCTAGAGAGAAGTCAATGCCTGGCTTCAAACCTTCAAAGGACAGGCTGAATTCTCTTATTAGAAGCTAATTCATCTGGTGACTTTAAGTTGAAGACAATGATCATTTACTGAAAATCCAGGGTTTAAGCTGGATCTACTCTGTCCTCTATAAATAGAACAGCAAACCCTGGATGACAACATTTCTGTTTACAGCATGGTTTGTTGAATATTTAAGCTTACTAATATTTAAGCTTACTAATATGGTTTGTTGAATATTTAAGCTTACTAATAAGACCTACTGCTCAGAAAAAATATATAAATATTCCTTGTAAATTATCACTGCTTATTGACAGTGGGCCTGGTCACCCAAGGCTCTGATGGTGATGTACAATAAGATAAATGCTGTTTTCATTCCTGCTAACATAACATCCTTTCTATAGTCTTTGCATCTTATTATTTAAGACACACATTTCATTAGGCTATAGCTGCCATAGGTAGTGATTCCTCTGATGGATCTGAGCAAAGAAAATTGGAAAAGTTTTGGAAATGGTTCACATTCTAGATGCCACTAAGAACATTCATGATTCGTGGGAGGAGGTCAAATATCAGTATTATCAGGAGTTTGGAAGAAGTGGATTCCAACCCTTACAGATAACTTCGAGTGGTTCAATCTTTCAGTGAGGCAAGTAATTGGAAATGTATTGGAAATAGCAAGAGAACTAGTATTAGACATGGGGCCTGAAAATACGACTAAATTCCTGCAATCTTGTGATACAAATTTAATAGATAAGGAGTGGTTTCTTATGGAAGAACAAAGAAAGAGGTCTCTTCAGATAGAATCTACTCCTTCTGAAGATGCTGTGAAATTATTGAAATGACAATCAATGACTTAGAACACTACATAAATTTAGTTGATAAAGAAGCAGGAGGGTTTTAAGATTGACGCCAATTTTAAAAGAAGTTCTACTGTGGGTAAAATGTCATCAAATGGCAGTTCATGCTACAGAGAAATCATACATGAAAGGAAGTCAATCGATGCAGGAAACTTCATTTTTGTCTCATTTTAAGAATGGCCACAGCCACCCCAATCTTCATAAGCCACAATCCTGATCAGTTAGCAGCCATCAGCATCAAAGTAAGACCCCAAAAAGATTATAACTTGCTGAAAGCAAAGATGAGGGTTAACATTTTTTAGCAATAAAGTATTTTTAAAATTTATTTTTAATTTAACTTCAATTAATTAACATATAATGTATTATTTCAGGGGTACAAGTCTGTGATTCATAAAGTATTTTTAAATTAAGGTACATACATTGTTTCTTAGGCATAATATTATTGCATACTTAAACTATAGTATAGTGTAGACAAAACTTTTATATGTACTGGAAAACAAAACAAAACAACAACAAAAAAAAACAACCCTCATTTGATTCACTTATTGTGAATTTGCTTTACTGTGGTGGTCTGGAACTGAACCAGCAATATCTTTGAGATATGACTGTATAGACATTCTTAAGTCTCAAAGTGTATATATCTATATCTGTATCTACCTATATATATATATCTGTATCTACCTATATATATCTATATCTATATATATATCTCAACACATTTTATTTGAGTAAGCTCATCATAATCTAAGATGATAATAATTATCAAATCTCTGTTTTACAAGATTAATACTTGGAGGGGAGGGAAGAGGGCGTACATTGAACTAAAGAGTCATATCTAAGTACTTTATGTACCAGCATGGGTTTTTTTAGTCCTCTTTAGAAAAACTTAATTGGCATGAGATAGTTACTTTCAGGTACAATTTATGTCTTTAACTTGTCTTTGCTTTGATCTTTCCAGTCTTTCAGAGAACACACATGACAAACTTTCCACTGATTATTTTGGTCTGGAAACTGAAAACTGAGTTCAGGAGAGAAATAGATGGTTTTAGACTAGGATGGGTTCTGAAAGGCAGCACTATTATGAAGTAAAACTTGTATTTTTTCTCTCAAAAAAGTTTATGTTTAACTTGAAGACATATTTATCCTATTTTTGTTCATATTTTATCTACATTTAGTCACCAAGTCTTGATGCATTTATCTATAAAATATTTCTCAAACCTGTTTAGGGATTTACATTTTTAATTAAATTACCTTAAGATTTAGTTAAATCTTTGTTTTTTTGAAGTTATTTTCTCTTTTAATCTTCTTTGTGCTCCTTGAAAGCAAGGACTGGTTTTGATTCTTCTTTGTGATAAAACTTACAGTGAAGGTCTCCACATATAGTAGATGCTGAGGGTAATTTTTGTTTAATGAGCTAATAGTTCTGACCCTCATCATCAAAATTGGTATTGTTGAAATAGCTTCATAATTTGCCTTCCTGTCATGTGTTGTATTAGAAATGTCTTGGGCTCCTCCTCACATTCTACTGGCATACCTTTTGCACCAGACATTGTGCAAGAGACAGTTTTTAAAAGCCATTACCTGATAACATTCCCCATTAACTGTGACTTGTCTCTTGTGGTCTGTATCAGTGGTTCTCTGATCCATTATGTGTGATGTTGCTAGGAACTACCTGATACTTATGCATATGCAGCTTAATAGCATGGTGAAATGAATGTGTCATGGGTAAGTCATTGTTCAATGGAAGAAAAGGTGAATATATAGCCCCACCTTCTGTTGTTCACATAGGAAGTACTAATATACATTATACATATTCCTTTAGAAGGTTCTGGTGGAATTCAGCTACAGTTGCCCATTGTGGTGACCAAACTTGAGAGTATACATTTGTACTGTCTTTCCTTTTCCCTTGCTTTGCTTTCCCCAGGCTCCTTTTATACCCCATAGGACCTCTTCACAAATAAATCAAAGCATTCTTGCAGTCACTTCTTAAAGGCTTCAATTCTTGTGGGACATGTAAAGTAAGACGTGTGCCCTCTACTTGTACATAGGCGATTCATTGTGTTGATCCTGCCAGATCAAGTTTCAGTTTCACAGGATGCAATATTCACCATGCTTCTTCTTTATTCTTTTTCTTTTTCTTTCTTTTTTTTTTTTTGCCTGAAAATGTCTGGGGTTTCAACCTCCATCACAATAGATACCATGCCTTAATGTATACACAGGAATTCAAACAATTTTTAATATATATATGCCTGGCTATGTCAAGATTGCAAATGTTATTTAATTATTGTATTATTAAAATTACATTTTCTCTTCAAGATGATAGTTTCTTAGAGGCAAGAAATAAATTCTCTTATTAAAAAACTATCTTTCTTACAGAGCATAATAACATGTTCCCATACATTAGGCACTAAATCATTTTTGATGGATTGAATTAATGTCAAACTTTGGAGGTTAGAATTTTATAAATTTCTAAATCCTACTGAAACCTATCATTTTGAGAAAAACGGCCTTGGAAATAGATAATAAAATTGCAAATGCCACCTGATAGCTCTAGAACATTTTAAGATTTTTTAAATTAAAACTTCCATTTATTCTCAGAAGCAGATTAAAATAAGAAACATCACATCAAATACAGCAGATTACAGTTGAAATGGCATTGTTTTTTGAACCATGGGGCATGGATCTTGTTTTGTTTGTGATTTGGTGAATCATCTATTTTAGATTCTGATTTTTTCATCTCCTAATGAGGAATCAAAAACTGTCTTTTCTACCTGATAGGGTGCTGCTAAATTCAAATGCAAAAGAAGCTTTGTGAAATTATTCTGTGATCTGTACAGATATAAAATGAAAATTATTATTATGGATAAAAGCTTTCCTCAAGCAGATATAAAATGAAAATTATTATTATGGATAAAACCTTTCCTCAAGATTTATTTTTGAGAACTTATTGCACTATTGGTTAACAAATAGTCTTTAAAATGCCTGACTACATCTAGGTATTGTTAAAAAAGTAAATTCATAATTTTAAAAATTATCCCTTCTGCATTTTAAAAAAAAAAAAGAACCCCACTATTGAAACTTTTGAGTTTGACACAGGGACACTGCAGGAAATAAGATGACTTCAACATTACATTTATTAACAATTTTTTATTCAATAATTTATTTCCCTAATAGCCAAAAAGTAGAAAAATAAATTGCAAGTTTTATATATATATTATATATGTACGTATTTAGATATTATGCTGCCAATATCAATTGGATATGTTTTACAAACCATACAAAGTCCAAACCATACAAAGTAGACAAGTAAGTGTAAAAGAGGAAAAATTAAATTGAACAAATTGTGTACATGTATTATTATATCAGTTTTGAACTTTAACTTTTTTATTTTTTAATTTAATTTAATTTTATTATTTTTTTTTTTGAGGGAGAGTAGGGGAGGGACAGAGGGAGACAGAGAATCTCTCTTTTTTTTTTGCATTTTTTTATTATGTTATGTTAGTTACCATACAGTACTTTAATACTTTTGGTGTAGTGTTCAATGCTTCATTGTTTGCATATAACACCCAGTGCTCATGGTGATGGGTATTAAGGAGGGCATGTATTGTAATGAGCCCTGGGAGAGAGAGAATCTTAAGCAGGCTCCATACCCAGCACAGAGTCCAACCCAGGGCTCCATTTCAGGACCCTGAGATCATGACCTGAGCTGAAATCAATAGTCAGATGCTCAATCAACTAAGCCACCCAAGCACCTCTATTATATCACTTTTATAAACTGTTCTATTTTTTCTTTGGAAATAAGCAGTATATAAATATATAGTAATAATAATAATAGTATGACAGTAATTAATTTTTTGCTGTTGGGTGTTTATGGAGTTTTATTTAGCATTATGGTTTTTTTTTCTTACTTTAGATTCATTATTAGTTTTTATTGTGGTTTTTCCTTTTTATTCCTTATATCTCTATAAATATCAATGAAAGAACAAATGATTTTTTTTTCCAACAAAATCAACCAAGTTCTGGAATTGCATGCCAACCACAAACTCATTTGGTACTGTGGGCATTTTTGATGTTTCCTCAATGGGAACCTGGGACATAAATGAGTCCGTGGACAAAAGAAATATTGAGCAAGCCCAAACAGCCTGCCTGACCATAGGGAAATAACTGCAGTTAATATACATGTTTAATCATGAGACAGAAGGCAATAAAATCTACCAAAGAATAAGCAAAACAATAAACTTGGTTTCAATTAAGTGTTTTAAAATATTGATATGTTTAGTCCTTCCTTCAATCAGACTCAGATATGTGGTGGAAAAAAAATCTGTCATGTCGGGTAAAGTGTGACTGTTCAACTCACTAAATTGTTTAAAAAATGCTGTGAAATTCGATTAAAAGGAAAAATGTACAACTACAAAATATCAGGGGTTTGGAAACAAGTCTATCTCCTGATTCCAGACACCACAGTTTAGTAGAGCTTATAATAAACTTATATGTAATGAGGAAGCATTATACATATTTTTAAAAGTTAGAAAATGAAAAGACATGGAAACATGGCAAGATGTGAAAATTCTGGATATATAAATTCTCACAAATCTTCACAGCAAGAAATGGCACCTTTTACATTATAAGATTGTCTGAAAAGTAAATTACACCAATGTGTCATGGAATTTTAGTTTTAGATTCCCTGTCAATTGGAAATATGGTATCTTAAAAGGGAATTGTAAATAGAATGGTCTGAAACACAATAGTTTTCAATCAAGGGAAAATGGAAAAACCTAAAATCCTTAAAATAATTTGAAATATATATTTCATTTCTGCTACCAAACATCTCAATTTGTGACTTTTATATTAGTAAAAGATGATACAAAACAGCTTTCTACCTTTTGTATATCATAGATTCCGTGATGTGAATATGATCTGGTTCCCTCAACAATCTTGATAACAGATAGGTGGTATTTTTTTTCTTAATTAGAGTTTTTCAACAAGTATATCTTGTGGTATGGTATTCTTAGTACTTAGTCCTTAATTGTCATATGACCAAAACAGAAGTCATCACTGCATTAGCAATACTTACTGTCCTATGGAGAACAATTATTAATAGAACAACCAGACACATTTAATCCAGCAAAGTACAGTGGTAGGATTTTAAACCAAGTTTACCTGAATCCAAAGCCGATGCTTGTAACTAATGTATCTATGAATTCTGAAAACTTGCCCCGGGTTCAGACTCCCCATTCTCAAGATTTCTGACCTGGTTCTCTCACTTAGATGAAGTTTCCTAATAAAAAATAAGTTTTTTTTTTCTCTTCCATTCTGATACTCTAATGTTTTATTGCTAGCCTTTATAGGCTTTGATTTATCTATTTTGATAAGATTAGATTTATATTATTTTGTTTTTTAATACCTAAGTGTGTGGACAGAAATCAAGACTATTTAACAAAGAACATATTTCATCAATATCTTGACATTTCAAGGAATAGGTACAGAAATAAAATGAATTGAATAATTTATAACATGTTTTCAATTACATTGATTTGTAAGAATTAAAAATAAATCATATTTTTAGGAAAATATCTCAAAAATAAATACTAAGTGGTCCAGATAAGTTTTTAAGTCTTTATTTTAATTATGGTGGATTTTTTTATTGAATAAAATGTGAATGAGAGGATTTGTAAATTTGTCCTGAGTCCAAAACAATCTTGAATAAACCATTTAAACATGGATGCTACTAAAGAAGATTTCATCATTGGCAATGACATGAACAAAATAATTTCATATCAGAAAATACATGTCTGGAAGTTTGAAAATTTAAATATAGATCTATCATTAAGTAATGTGCTTATTACATTTTGTTTTCTTGCTTGAAAGATTTGTCTGTATATTTATTTCATTAAAATATGATACATTCTGTAGAAAAACCTTTAACATAGCATTATTTTCTATTATGCCTTTGAAACATACTGGACTTCCAATGGAGCATATATATATTCTTTGTTCTTTTGAATCTGTGTCTTATTTAATCCTTACAGGAGAAGGTTCTGTAAGTGTTTAACAATTCTGATCAAAAGTAGTAAAAGTGTATTTACTCTGAAACAGAGATAATGATGTCTGAAAAGTTGAATATTAACAATAAAAAAGCCACTGTATTCTAAGAAAGGCAACAACACCTCTCCTTTTCTTCTCTTCCACAAAAAGACAGCAATTAAATTGAGTTCATAAAATATTTACAACAATCCAAGATGATTTGGTCTTCATAAATTTTGCCCATTAAAACAGGTGAGGGTGAGGAACACTTTTAAAACCAAACATGGAATATGCTCTTAATTCATTCAACTGTTTTACTTAGATGCAGGTAATGTATTGTGTAAATCACTATTTTCAACGTATAAGGGATATTTGATTATGAACTTTTGTCATTTTTTTCCTAGTGTCATAAAGTGTTTATATTAAAACAAAAAGGAACACACTTTATTAAACTGCAACAAGGATAGTGCACAATGCACGCATAATCACATGCACAAACACATACACACACAAACATACACAGCCATGCTTCCTGAATTCAAAGAAAACAGTGAATCTGTTGTAATTGTGTCTATACATCATGCCCATTATATGTAATCATTTATTAGTTTTCAGTAAAAAAAAATCTTCTATTTGCATTTTTCTTTCCTTTGCATAGATGCATCCAGGTGGTAACATTTATTTAGATTAGTAAGACCTCATGAAAAGCAAATATATATATATATACATATATATGTATATATATATATTTAAGATTATTTTTATTTATTTGAGAGAGAGAGATAAAGAGAGACAGAGAGAGCATGAGTGGAGGGAGGGGGGCCAGTGGAAGGGAGGAAACAGACTCCCTACTGAGCAGGGAGCCTGATGTAGGTAGGGCTTAATCCCAGGACCCTGACATCACGACCTGAGCTTAACTGACTGAGCCAACCACGCACCCCTATATTTTTATATTTGCACATTTTTATCATCTTTGTCAATACACAAAATAATACTGCATTATTTAATTGTTAGGGCTGCTGATAATTAATGACTTTTGCTTATTTTAAAACTATCTGACTTCTAGCATCATGACACTAAATTATCTTTTTCTTCAAAGGTCCATTACCTTATTGCACATGCTTTGCCCAGAAGTGTATATAAAAATGGCACTGTCTTGTGTATACCCTCAGCACATCTGGTTAAGTTCTATATCATTCTCATCAAACTTATTCTTAAAAACTCGGACTTATGTTAGAAAAATGATCAGTAAGGAAGAAAATAAAGAAGCAATTTCTTGAAATATGTAGATTTAAAAAATGGATGAAGATTAATGATGACACATACTCATTTGAAAGACAATATAGTTTAGAGGTTCAGAAAGTGGGTTATGGAAACAGACTACTTAGATTCAAATACTGACTCTACTACTTAATATCTACACTTCTTTCTCTGTACCGAAGTTTTCTTTACCATAAAATGGTTATCACACTCCATTTCATACAGGTTTTTGGTGATTCAATAAATTTCTACACCTAGACCACTTAGGACAGCACCTGGTACACTGTGAGAGTTCAAATACTACTGAAAGCTTCCATTATATTTTTCCAGCTTTATTAAGATATAATTGATAAACAAAACTGCATATATTTAAGGTGTGCAATATGATTATTTGATTTATGTATACATTATAAGATGATTATCATAATCCAGTTAATTAACACAACCATCACTTCATATTGATACTATTTTTTTGAGAAGACTTACGATCTACTCTCAGCAACTTTCAAGTACACAACACGATATTATTAATTACAGTCATCATGCTTAGATCCCCAGAACTTATTCATATTATAACTGAAATTTTCTACTCTTAGACCAATATATTCTCATTTTCCCTACCCCTAGTTCTGACAAACACTGTTTACTCTGTTTCTACAGGATAGATATTTTTAGGATCCACATATAAATGAGACCATGCAGTATTTGTCTTCCTGTGTCTGGCTTATTTCACTGAGCTTAATGTCCTCCAGGTTCAACCATGCTGTTGCAAATAGTAGAATTTCCTCTTTGTTAAGGTTGGATAAAATATGACAATTTCTTTATCCATTCACCCATTGACAGACATTTAAGTCATTCTGTTATTTATTGTAACATAATTATTACAATCTCGTCTAAAGCAGATACTACTTGTTAAGCATTGCACTATTTATTTCATGTATGTTAAGTTAGGGGAAAAAAAACACTTCAAGATAAGTAGTTAGAAATATGCTTTCCATCTTGCCCACATCTTTTCCCATATGTTTACAAACCAGACATTTTTATATCTTCTTGAATGTGTTTTTATACTTTTTAACTAACTTAACCTCTTTATCCAAAATATATATATGAACATGGCTTTGAGTATGCAGTGGAATGAAGAAATATGAAGAGGATGCAAAAAGTCCTCGATTTTAATCTGTTCATTGAGTGATATAATGAGGTAGTGAGATTTTGAAGATCACACATAGAAACTCAGTTCATACAGTTTACCAAATGTATGAGTTTACAGAGGTTATTTACTTGCCAAACCTCAATTTTATCATCTACTTGTAATGTTTGAATAATAAAACAGGTGATTTTAGTTTTGCAGGATAAAATTTATTCAGCTTTGGGTTGCCTGGGTGGCTCAGTTGGTTAGGCATTTGCCTTCAGCTCGAGTCATGATCCCAGGGTCCTGGGATTGAGCCCCACATTGGTCTCTCTCTTCGGCGGGGAACCTGCTTTTCCCTCTCACTCCGCCTGCCGCTGTGCCTACTTGTGATCCCTCTCTCTCTCTGTCAAGTAAATTAAAATCTTTAAAAAAAATAAAATAAAATTTATTCAGCTTAGTCATTTGTAACTTTCCAATATTTATTCCATACTTATATCAGAGAACTGCCTATTATGATGTTGACAGTCTATTTAAAATTCTCCAGCCTGGAAAATGTTTAACTACACGTTTTAATTTAACTTAAACTATATTCTAGGAGAAGTCAGATATACTAACCAAAATTTAAGGGTGTTCAGCAAGCTTTTATCAGAAAGTTCAAAGCTTTTGGGGTGGAGTTAAGATGGTGGAGTAGTAGGGGGTCCCTGAGATTGCCTCATCCCTCAAACACAGCTAGATCAACATCCAACTATTTTGGACAACTAGGAATATGATCTGAGGACTAAGAAAACAATCTGCACAGTTGGAGGGAGAGAACGTGGTAGATGTGAGTTTCAGAGTAGTGAATTGGGGGAGAAGAAAGCGTCCAGCCACAAATAAGAGGGAACCCTTTTCCTGGATCAGTCAGGTAGAGGGAGAGAGCACAGTGGGTAGGGATCACATAATACACTGCAGTGAGGAGATCCTCTGGGTCACACAGAGAGAGTATATTTGGAGTATATTTGGAAGAGCATATTTTCCCTCTCCAAGGACAAAAGGACAGCTGGGAGCCATTGAGTGGCACTCAACAGCAGGATCAGAGGTTTGCACAGAGGGCAAAACCTCTTAACAGATTTTCATCATGAGCCACAATAGGCATAGACCTCAGTGTGCCCACCTAGTGGCTGATTTTCTGAGGCAGAGCTGAGCAGAACAAACACATAGGCAGACTGTGGTTAACATGGCCACTGTTTTTTTGCTGTGTGCCACAATAGATTCAAGCCTCTGTTCAACTGTTTTTGTGGGACAGAACAGAGGACTGAGTTATGTGCAGATGATAGATACCCTGATTCCAGGATTCCCTGAATATTACAATAAATTTTAGCTTCCGTGTTTAAACTGTTATGACTGCTTTTCTGGGACAAGACCATGCTAGGCATGCTGTGAGGCTCTCCTCTGGGGGAAGGTCTGAACCTTGCCAGGACCTTTAAAATTTGGAGTTTTGAATCCCAGCCACCAAGCAGAGATAAAATATAGGAGTTCTGTGGTGCCATGCATGCCGATGGTCCAGGCACAGAGCGGGTAAGGGCGGGGAACCAATGAAAGCCCAGAAAAAGGAAATTGTTCACTTTTCTGTGAGGACCTCCTGAACAGTGGTGGTCAAGAGTTCTCCTCCCTGGGGAAAAGAGGGTGGAGTGACATCATATTCTTCCTCCTCCACCACCCCAAACTCCCCCTCCCCCCAGCACAGTCAGACTTCAGATAGAAATACATTGTCCCCAGTGGAAGTTGAACTCTCCTACACTCAACCCTGGCCCCCCTGTCCCTGGCAAGGGCATCTATAAGAGGGCAAGTCAGCTTGTGAGCCAGCCCATCAGGCCTCTCCCTCAGAAGATCAACACAGACTCCCACATGTAACAATCTTACTGATTAAAGAATGCTTCAAAATGTCAGCTTCAGGTGGAAATAGGTCAGGGCTTGCTGCTTTATTTTTTGGTATCAGGGTTATAATTTTTTGTTCTTTTTTTGGTTGGTTTGTTTTCTTCTCTTATTTTTTGAATTAGGCTTCTTATTTTTTTTCTCTTCTTCTTTCATTACTTTTTTCCCCCTTCTTCCTTATTCTTTGGAATCAAGCTTATAGTTTTTTGTCTGTTTGTTTGCATTTTTGTTATTTTTTCCCTTTCTCTTGTCTTGGATCAGGCTTTTTTTTTATATACTTTTTTCTTTTCCAGGCTTATCCTAACAGCACACATAGTTAAAGGTCCAAAGACTCCCCACTACAAGCAAGGAGGAACTCTATAGAGGCTGGGCCAGTGGGAAAGAGCAGCTAAAACACAACAGCAGAGTATACACAGCACACACCAGAAACATTTCCTGAAGCTTTTGTTGGTATAGTTGTTTTTCTTTTCCTTTCTTCCTTGAGATCATACCATGCATATTTTTAGACCTCAAAGCTATGAAACTTGAAGTCAAACACAATAAGAAATTTGGAAGGACCACAAATACATGGAGGTTGAGGAATATCCTACAAAAGAAGGAATGGGTCAACCAGGAAATTAAAGAATTTTAAAAATACATGGAGGTTAATGAAAATGAAAACACATTACACGCCTTCTTCAAGAAAGAAGAGCCTCAAATACACAACCTAAACTTACACCTTAAGGAGCTGGAAAAAGAACAGTAAATAAAACCTAAAACCAGCAGGAGAAGAGAAATAATAAAGATTAGAGTGGAAATCAATGATATAGATATTAAAACAAAACAAAACAAAAAACAAACAAACAGTGGAACAGATAAACAAAACTAGGAGCTGGTTCTTTGAGTTAATAAGACATAAAACCCTAGCCAAATTTATTAAAAAGAAAAAAGAAAGGACCCAAATAAATAAAGTCATAAGTGATGAAACACTTATGAAAACACAACCAACACTGAAGAAATACAAACAAGTATAAGAGAATATTATAAGACTGGGACGCCTGGGTGGCACAGCAGTTATGCGTCTGCCTTCAGCTCAGGGAGTGATCCCGGCGTTGTGGGATCGAGCCCCACATCAGGCTCCTCCGCTATGAGCCTGCTTCTTCCTCTCCCACTCCCCCCTGCTTGTGTTCCCTCTCTCACTGGCTGTCTCTATCTCTGTCAAATAAATAAATAAAATCTTAAAAAAAAAAGAGAGAGAATATTATAAGAAATTATATGTAAACAAATTACGCAATCTGGAAGAAATGAATAAATTCCTAGAAATATTTCAACTACCAAAACTGAAACAGGAAAAAATAGAAAACCTGAATAGACCCATAACAAGCAAAGAAATTGAAACAGTAACCAAAAATCTCCCAACACAAAGAGTACAGGGCCAGGTGTCTTCCCAGGGGAATTCTATCAAACATTGAAAGAAGAATTAATACCTATTCTTCTCAAAATGTTCCAAAAAATAGAAATGGAAGAAAAATTCCAAATTCATTCTATGAGGTCAGCATCACCTCAATCCCAAAACCAGACAAAGACCCCACTAAAAAGAATTACAGACCAATATCCCTGATGAACACAGATGCCAAAAATCTCACCAAAATACTAGCCAATAGGATCCAACAGTACATTAAAAGGATTATTCACCACAACCAAGAAGGATTTATTCCTGGGCTGCAAAATTGGTTCAATATCTGCAAGTCAATCAATGAGATACTACACAAGTACCATATGATCCTCTCAATAGATGCAGAAAAAACATTTGACAAAATACAACCTCCTTTCTTCATAAAAACCCTCCACCATAAGGATAGAGGATACATACCTCAATATCGTAAAAGCCATATGCAAAAGCCCCATAGCAGATATCAACAGGGAAAAAGTGAGAGCTTTTACTCTAAAGTCAGTCTCTCTCTCACCACTGTTTATCAACATAGTACTGGAAATCCTAGTCTCAGCAATCAGACAACAGAAAGAAATGAAAGGCTTCTGAATCAGCAAAAAAGTCAAACTCTCACTCTTTACAGATGACATGTTCTCTTATGTGGAAAACCCAAAAGACTGCACCCCAAAATTGCTAGAACTTATATAGCAATTCAGCAACATGGCAGGATATAAAATCAACACACAGAAATCAGTAATAGCTCTATACATTAACAATCTGACTGAAGAAAGAGAAATGAAGGAATCGATCCCATTTACAATTGCACCAAAACCCATAAAATGCCTGGGAATAAATCTAACCAAAGAGGTAAAGGATCTGTACTCTGATAACTATAGAACACTTGAAAGAAATTGAGGAAGACACAAAGAAATGGAAAAATGTTCCATTCTCATGGATTGGAAGAACAAATACTGTTAAAATGTCTATGCTACCAAACACAATCTGCACGTTCAATTCAATCACTATCAAAATACCATCCACATTTTTCACAGAGCTGGAACAGGTAATCCTAAAACTTGTATGGAACTAGAAAAGATCCTGAGTAGCCAAAGGAAGGTTTAAAAAGAAAACCAAAGCTGGAGACATCACAATTTCTGGACTTCAATTTCTATTATGAAGCTATAATCATCAAGACAATATGGTACTGGCACAAAAACAGACACATAGATCAATGGAACAGAATAGAGAACCCAGAAATAGACCTCACTCTATGGTCAACTAATCTTCAACAAAGTAGGAAAGAATATCCAATGGAAAAAAGACAATCTCTTCAATAAATGATGTTGGGAAAATTGGACAGCCACGTGCAGAAGAATGAAAGTAACCATCTTCTTACACCATACACAAAAATAGACTCAAAATGGATGAAAGACCTAAATGGCAGATAGGAATCCATCAAAATCCTAGAGGAGAATACAGGCAGCAACTTCTGTGACCTGGGCCACAGCATCTTCTTGCTATACAGTCTCCAAAGCTAAGGAAACAAAGCAAAAATGAACTATTGGGACTTTATCAGGATACAAAGCTTTTGTACACCAAAGGAAATAATCAGCAAAACTAAAAGCCACCCTATGGAATTGTTGATAGAAGATATTTGCAAATGTCTTAGCAGACAAAGAGCTAGTATCTAAAACCTAGAGAGCGGAGTGGAGGGCAAGAGATCTGTTACTACCACTGCATCTGTGCAACTATTCCACCAAGGCTAATTTATTTATTTATTTTTCACCACCAGCAACCCCTTTAAAAAAATGTGGAAGGTTGCATGTGGGGGAAAGGTTGGGGAGTGAAATATAACCATCTATAACCACAAAAAAACTCTACATGTCTAGCGTCTGGCAGAAGGGAGGGCAGGCAGGACAGTGGTGGGCAAGGACAGCCCTATTTGTAGAGGATATCCTAGTGTACAGGCTGATAGAGGAGGTACACTTTGAGTTTGGAGCCCTTGGGAAAGATGTGTGGGTTGGTGGTTCTGCCCTTGGCCTGGTCCACATACTCCACTTGGATGGAGACACTGAGGTCCTGGGCCAGTGCAATGATGTGAATGTGGTCACTTGCCTTGCACATGGGCTCCACCTCTTGCTGAAAGAACTCCTTGAGCCCCCACCCACCTGCCTCCATGAAGTGCTGGAAGAACTTGTTTTCCTGCTACAGTAGCCTGAGGTGAGCAGCCACAGGTACACCACCTGGTAGTCTGAGGTGCTCTGGTCATTGAAGGAGGCCAGCAGGTTCACTACAGTGGTCTACTTCTCCACCTGCTGGATCAGGTGCATGAACATGTTGTGGAAATCCTCAACTGTGAACTTGGTGAAGCCCTGGGACAACCAGGTCATCTCTGCTCTTGGCAAACACTGCCTTAAATTGCTGCAATTCCTTGCTGTCATCCAGCAGTGCCTCCAAGTGGGCGAACCAGAAAGCTCAGTAGAAGCAGTTTCAGTCAGGCCTGATCTTGCGAATGTACCAGTACTTTTTGTGGAGGTCCTTGATCTTCTGTCAATAGATGTTGTTTTTTATAAACTTATCAAGCTCAACATCCAAAAAACAAAACAAAACCAAATCCAGTCAAGAAATGGGCAGAAAACATGAACAGACATTTCTCCAAAGAAGACAAATGGCCAACAGACACATGAAAAAATGCTCAACTTCACTTGGGATCTGGGAAATACAAATCAAAAGCAATGAGATAACACCTCACACCAGTCAGAAAGCCTAAAATTAACAACTCAGGAAACAACAGATACTGGAGAGGATGCAGAGAAAGGGAAACCCTCTTATACTGTTGGTTGGAGGCAAACTGGTGCAGCCACTCTGGAAAACAGTATAGAGGTTCCTCAAAAAGTTAAAAATAGCAATTGCATGATTAGGCATTTATTCAAATGATACAAGCATAGTGATTTGAAGGAGAGCTTGCACCCCAACGCTTATAGCAGCAACATCAACAACAGCCAAAATAAGGAAAGAGCTGAGATGTCTATGGACGGATGAATGGATAAAGAAGATGTGGTATGTGTGTACATATATATCTGCTTGTTCCTCTTTCTCCCCTTCTGCCCTTCCCCCCACCTGCTCACACGCATGCTCTCTCTCCCTGAAATAATAAATAAATAAATAAATAAAATCTTTAAAAAATTTCATCCAGTTTTATTTTATTTTTTACTTAAGTTCAGTTAGCCAATATATAGTACATCATTAGTTTTTGATATAATGTTCAATGATTCGTTAGTTGGATATAACACCCAGTGCTCATCACATCATGTGCCCTCCTTAATGCCTATCTCCCAGTTACCCCATTCCCCCACCCAGCTCTCTATCCACAATCCTCAGTTTGTTTCCTGGAGTCAAGAGTCTCTCATGGTTTGTCTGCCTCTCTGATTTCTTCCCATTCAGTTTTACCACAAATTCATATCTAATTCTTAAAACTTGCCTCTGCCAAAGACACATACACATACACATTCTGCTTGCTCAGACTTGTTCTTTCAATATCTGAGGTAAGGAAGAGGATGTGATATGTTTTTCTATTCCACTTCCCTTACCTCTCGTAATGAAGGTGTTGTAATTGATCTGCTTCTTGTCTAGTACTACTTCATACAGCTTTAAGATAAACTCCTCTGGTATGGGAAGCTTGGAGGCAGGTGAGAGGAAAATACATGGGTCTTTCACTGAAAGTTCAGTTGATTGCTGATTGTGTTTCTTCTCTAGTTAATGTTACCAGACTAGGTAGCAGACATAGAAATAGTTTTCTTGGAAAAAGCAGTTGGGTGATTTTTAGAATTCTGACTTTGTATCAAAACTTTCTAGCATCCTCTAAGTCAGGACACTGGCAGTACACTTATCTCTAGTTTCCTTGCACAGCTGCAAACAAGATAGCTCAAGTCCAAATGGAAAATTAGCATATATAACACACATAATTTCTATGCCAAAAGATAATTTTATAAACTACTCCATTGCCACACTTTTTCTTCATTATTAAAAAAGTCTTTTCTTATTGCTCAAGTAAGTATTAGATGTTACCCAAATCAGCTGTCCCTGAAAAATTCCAGGTGAGAAAAAATATGTTCATCTTTGATTTTGCTACCATTGGCAATCTCTACAAGTAGTTTTCTTGAACTCTCCCTAATTTGCCCCACCCTGAGATAGACAAAGGGGAGTGGGTGCTGGTGCAGAGTACTCCCTTTAAGGGCCACAACTCAAGATTCTTTTTCAGGCTTTTGTTTGAGTAATGCTATTGTTATCAGACAGCGTGTAATCACCCATGAATGGTAATAAAGGGAGGTGACTGCAACCAATATTTTGCAGCTCCTATTATATATCTTTCATTATAAAAGGAATCATTTAAAACTTCATTTTTCTCAGGTTTAGGCCACAATACACAATTGTAGGGCAAGAAAAATAATCCCTCTTCACATTATCTTACATATGAATACCAATGGTGACATGGGAGATTATTTCATGTGATTCAGATGTGCATTTTAAAAATTTGTAATGATGATATATCCACTCTAACACATATTAAAACAAATATAACTGATATAGAAAACATAATTTTATAAACACCGAAGTTTAGAATGAATCTTTTAAAAAAGATCCAGTATTAAAAGAGTATTAAGAAGTATTAGAAAATGTAGTAATTAAATGTTACAGGATTTATAAGGGTGACATGTGAGTAAGTGAAGGCCAATATCCCACAAGTGCTTGTAATGTAAATCCAAAAATACTTTATTATTTCCATTAGAGAAAAAAGCCACTCAATCCACCAAATTTTTTATCAGGCAAATCAGAAACATATTATCTACAAATAGGCATTGTATATGCATCCTTATTTTTTCATGAGAATAGAGTGGTAATTTCTGGTAATTCATATGCTTCAGTACATCCAAATAATACTAAACAGAGGTTTCCTCCTACAAATAAATCATAACAGAGATGGAATGTAAAATATTATTTTTATCTTCCAAAAATTTTAATTAGAAAAATATCAAATAGTTCTTATAGATTATGACCAATAACTCAAAGCTCAATAAGGTGGTATCATTTTATTTTTATAGAGATTCAAGTGCACTTATAAATATTACTTTAAAGGCAGTCATGGGGATATCTTTAATATGCAAAGCATATCCTGACACTCTCAAAATACAAACATAAATAGGATAGGGTCTTTGCCATCAAAAGTGTTTACATATCTCCTTTAAAAAGAAACCAACCAACCAAAAACAAACAAACAAAAAATGTGTTTTCAATCATACAAGGAAAAAATGAAAGTTAAAAATTTATATAAAGGAAAAAAGTTTAGGTAAAGGAAAGAAGGGTGGGGTTACAGAGGGCTTTTTGAAACTGAAATGAACACATGGTACATTAATACTATTACATGTTTTGTATTTACCTTTCATTGTGAGAGAGTGATCAACATGACAGACACCTCTCTTGTATCTAAACACAAGTGATGTAAAATAATCTAAGAAGCTATAAGACCACTGGCTTCAGAAATTCAAATAGATATAGCACAAAAAGAAAATATTAGACTGGTTATTCCTATATCAGAATCAGTGGATAAGCAGGAGAGGTTCATGACCATCTTTAATAGTCGATCTGTCCAGAAACATAAAATTCTGCTTTGGAACAGTAATCAATTCTCTACCTAAAAGAGATTCAAATGGAAAATGGATGATCACAGAAGCACAGGCACAATGTTGCTAAGATGATTTAGGCATCAGATAAGAGTGTGGTCTTAATGGCCTCTAAAACTCTATCCATATATTTGGTACTATATTTCACTAGTACAGTAGATAAAATAAATTAAAATATTTGCACCTGGAGTTCTTGTATGCATTTGTCTCTGAAATGTAGATTGGTATGGATATAACTGCCTAACAGTGCCAAAACAGCATACATATTCCATGTGATCAGGAAAATATGGCTTATGAAGCAATCATTCAACTATTTGGCTGCATACCTATGTATGAATACTCATGCCAATTTAATCATAAGCCTTGATAAATCTAAGGTTGAGTTCAAAATAAATGCAAAATTTGCATGAAGAATGTGAAGTTGTAGTACAATGTGTGACAGATTTTGTTGAAATATCATAAAGAAAAATTATGTTACAAGCCATTTTTGAGTTTTGTAAACCTGAGGAAGGAAACCATTCTGCCAAAGGCATCTGACCTCAATGAATCTGAAATGTAATTTTAAAATAAATTTACTGCAGCCAAAGGAGAACATGATTGATGTCAGGGTACAAACCATGTGACATATAATAAATAAGGAATAAAGATGCCAGAGTATTCTGAAGTATTAAAATAATAATTTTATGTGGAAAACTTCCATGAGAAAGTAAACTTAGATTAATACTTTGGAAATGAATAGAAGTGGATTGGGCACTGGTTCAGGCTTGTGATGGGGACTACATTGAAAACAGACATTTATAATGTCAGAAATGAGCTCCCTAAGCTTTGATTTGTCATAATGCATTAAAAGGCCATGCTTAAAATTTATCAGAAGTACAATGGATTTAACCGTTTTGTGGAAGGGTATTCTAGAAAGGAAAGAAATGTAAACAAGAAATTCATCTCTCTCTTAAATCTCACAGAGTTAGAGACTGAAGAATTCACTAATTTGGTTTCTTACCTTCTCTCTTCTTTGGTTATAGAATTTTACATCTGCTTGGAAATCTATTTAAGTTATTAGTATACACTGAGCAGACACTCAATAAATATTTATTGTAAAAACAATTGAATGGATGAATAAATGAATCATTAAACTCTCTCTCTCTATATATATATATATTTAAATTTAAGATATTGATGTTCTGTATTTTGGCTTATCTCTGCAAAGATTTCAAGTGGTTATTTTATTTTCATTTAATTAAATTTATTTTATCTTTATTTTCATTAAGTTAAATTTATTTGGAATCAATGTGGTTCATATCAGTAACTATTAGAATAGTCATAAATCTGTGAAATTTTTGAAACTATAACTGATTACTAACTTTAGTACACATTAGTGCTCTGTAATAGCACTAAGAATGATCTATCAAGTATACTTATTAAAACATTGAACGGTTACATATTTCTGTAGTAAGTTTTATTGAACACTTATTTACTGCAAGATGCCATAGCATTAACTATGAAGGTTATGAGAGATCAAGACAAACTTCCATTCTCTACTTAGGGAACAAAGACTTTATAACACAAACAAAAATATTTTAAACATGGCAATATATTTTAAATTTCTACTCTGTATATTGTTCCAAAGTGACTACCTACCTTTTCCAAAACTCTCAGAGACAAGAGGATACTATAATCCCTCTATGCTATGGACCCCAAGAGATCCTACCATTGCTTTCTGCCCATCTAAATTTTTCCAATGCTGGTTAGTGCTCTGCTATTCTAAACAGATAATCTAGCATCCCCTATTTTTTACTTTTATTTTTATTTTACTTTATTTTTTTACTAAATGATTTGTCTTCATGAAAACTTGGCTTTGTCCTTAAAACTACCTTGCATACTCTTCTATAGATGCTGCATAGATATTGGTGTCATTTTTTTCCAAATTATTATCCCTTCATCTTTCTAAAACAGAATCAATTAAAGAGAAAGAAGGATGGGAATGAGATACAGAGAAACAGAGACATAGGCAGAGAATCAAAATAAATAATGAATGTAGGTAGATTTTAATTCCGCCATAGTGATGACTTCTAAATCCCCCAGATAATTCATCTGGCCTCCTAGAATTATTTTTCTTTAACCTACTCAACTTTGATTCTTCCACACTGTTCTAGAACTATGAACATAATCTTTCCATCATCAGAACAGAACTGTACCATCACTGTCATTCTAGTATAGAAAAAAGTCTTATATCTGTCATAAATCCAATCATCATAATTAATTGTTCGACTACTCTGCTGGGTAAGTATGTAAACTGATTGCATTTTTCTTTTTAGGATATATACCCAGAAATGGGATTGCTGGGTCATATGATAGTTCTAATTTTTAATTTTTTGAGGAAACTTCATACTGTTGTGTTTTTTTTTAAACTGGTTATACCAATGCTACTGACAACTTGCAGGGAGTCTCTTTTCTCCACATCTTTGCTAACATTTGTTTTATATATATCTACATCTATATCTATCTATCTAGTTCATTTGATTGTTTCATATTATATAGTATTGCACTTATCAATATTGTAGTTTATTGAATCAATCTCTTGTCGATGGACTTTTATGTTATTCCTATTTTTGATACAATTGTTTTTACCTATCATATGTATAAATGTAATATATTATTTAAAATAGATCCCCATGTTTAGAACTCTATCACATTTAATATGAGTATGTATAACTTTATTAAATTTAGTCCAATTACTCCTCAGAAAAATGAAGTTTGTAAAGTGTATATTTTTTGTTTTGTTTTACTGCTATATTCTCAAAACCTAAAGTCTGACACATGATAGGAACTTCATAAATAACTGCTTCATGAATGGATGAATACTGACCATAAATGGTGATTGTCAGATTGACCCTGACATTTCCTTGAATTAGGGCAGAAGTATAAATAAAGGCTCATATTTCATATGTCTGAATATTCAAAAATTATAATTAAGTTAATGAACTGTTACATAAAATAAGCTCAATTCTTCTATCTTGACAGATATATATATTTTTTTATTTATTTATTTGACAGAGATAGAGACAGCCAGCGAGAGAGGGAAAACAAGCAGGGGGAGTGGGAGAGAAAGAAGCAGGCTTCCAGCAGAGGAGCCTGATGTGAGGCTCGATCCCATAATGCCGGGATCACGTCCTGAGCCGAAGGCAGAAGCTTAACCGCTGTGCCACCCAGGCGCCCCAACAGATATATATTTTTTAAGTGATCTGAATGGCCAGATTCTCTTCAGGTACATGGCAACCTAGAGGAAGAAAATTCTGTGCCCAAACACCAGGTCAATATCTTGTCCTACTTCCCTTATCAACTTGGTTTGTATATTGCAGCCTTTCCCACACATATATAGACTCCCTAGTCCACAGATGCAAGTTCTTTTAATAGTCCCTGAAACATCTGTCTTTTGAACATTTTCAGAATAAGAGATGCACAAATCAGGGCTGTGATTTGCCCTTGTGAGTTCAGACCAAGAAAAGAGGCGAGCAGAGGATTTGGAAGTGGTCTGGGAACTTTTTGGTAGGGAAGTCAAAGGTCTCAATTTCTAGGGATTTTTGTTTAGCAGAGGAGGTTGTGGGTTTCTGGTGGGTACATTTTTGCTTTATCTTACAAGAAAGCCTTTGGCAAGAGGAGGGCCAGAGCAGGTGCCCTTTATGGATTATTGTTTAAATGTCTGTGATAAGCAGCCATTAAAAAAAAAAAAATTCCAGTCTGTTCCATTTCCTTATAACATATAAAAAATTACTTGCTGGAAAACATCAGTTAAAAAACAGAAGACTTACAAATTACAAGAAGATTTTTTTAATTATAAAATTCTACAAAGAGAAAATTGCACTTTAAAAAATAGTACTAGGTAACAGAAAACTGTAAATATTGTTATTTGGAAGAGCACAGCACACATAGGCAATTAATGGAAGGAATCACTATGATACTTGAAACATTTCATTATTTTGCAATTCACAAATTATAACTGAAATAATGATTTATCATATTAAATAAATATACACACTTTGAACAAACATTTTGTGTCAATATTTAAAGTGGTTTAATGTAATGATGAATTTGCTTTTTGTACATTAACCTATCTAATCTTGCGTAGATTGATGAGAGTGGTATTCAGAAGGGATAATGTATATCTAAATTGTTTCTATGTTTTGTTTTACTGGCATTTAATGAGGAGAAATCATTCTTACATGTGTATATTGATGGGATTGGAGGAAGAAATTTAATGTAATTTATTCACAAAAGAAGAAAATGATGCTGTGTTTTCAAAATTAGTATTCAATCATTTGTCAGTAGCCACTTCCAGCTATTTAATTTGTAAATTATATTTAAATGTTTATCTTTCCAGTGAAAGAAATGGATCTTGGATCTATAAATTTTTCATATGTTTTCTTTTAATGCACATATAATTTAAATTTAAAAATTCTATGATTTCATCTTAACGGAAAATACAATTTTTAATACTTTATCAAATTTATAAGGTGTTAATTGAGAATTTTCATAGATCATCACCTACGTCTTTGATAATTATTGCTAAAAATTATGACAGAAGCAACAGAAATCTAGAGAAATTCTTTTTTCTAACTATGGGGTCCTTTTAAATCTTATCTGTCATTAAAAAATAAATTATATCCCTTATTTATATGAAAGTATAAGAATCATTAAAAATACAAAAGACAGGCAATGAAGCAAATCTGCATGTCTGGTTCAAATCATTAAAACATTAAGAACAGTCTGGTTTCTTATTCTTCATAAACTCAATTGCAAAAGCTTTTTGTAGTTCAAAATTTTCAACATAAATTATTTCCTAAAAAGCCACTGGTACACTGAATGTACCTCTACAAGTGTGTAAGATTAGCTCTCACATAATAAAAGAAAAATTAAAATGTATTAGCTTTAAATAATTCACAAGTATTACTCTGTTACTAAACACTATTCTGTTGCTTTTTTTTTCCTTCTTTTTCTTCTCTCTCTTTTTTCCCCCCTTTTTTTAAGGAAGGCAGAAAAATGGAGCAGAAAGGAGGAACAAAGCTTTCCTTATGAAAAAAAGCACTATCAGTACATACTTCTACAAAAAACCTAAACCCTAAAGACTTTTTGCACACATTGGGGCTACAGTTGATAAAACGACATTAAAATATTAAACACTGCAAAACGTCTCCTGTGATTGACTAATAAGCAGCTAACATGTGCTCTTTACTACATAATTTCAACAAGTCCTACTTAGTCTATCCTTAGGATGCTACAGCAACATCAAATTGTTATAAAATGTTTCAATATTATTCTCAACATTTCAATTATTAAATTGATAAAAGATAGGGTAGTCCTACACTTTAAAAATGTATTTTGATTTTTTATTTCCTTTTTATTTAATGATGCATATTTTCATATACTAAATGTCACTTTTTCATTTGTACCTTTTGATGTCTGTTAATATATGTGAACAATGTAAAATTTTATATAGTTCAGACTAGCTGCCTTGGTCATCAAGACTGAAATAGAAATGTGTCACCATTAAGAGTTTCATGGAAGTGGTACCTGTGCTTTATTGAGTAGCAATGAAAAATACTTTCTAATTTTATTTTTTTCAAAGAGTTGATCTACCACATACTGTTTAGTTTTGGAATACATTATGACATATATGTGTCACTCTAAACTGGTATTTGAACTTCCTTCTTTGACACCCTTTCTCTAAATAATATTAAGAAAATATTTCTGATACAATATTTGACTATTAGCAATTTATTATATAGATATTGATATAAATATTTAATCACAGCAAGTGGAAGTAATGCTTTCAAGAAACCACAAATCACTGAGGTTTTATGTAAAATATTAAACATCTGTTGAATGTTTTTAAAAGAGATTTACTGACATACAATGCAAATACCATATAATTACATTTAACATGTACGGTAAGTAGATTTTTAGTATATCCTAAGTTGTATAAACATCACAACAATATAATTTTAGAAAATTGTTCTCTCTCCAATTAGAAGTCTTATTTCCTTTAGCAGCCTTATAACATCTATTCCTCACTCAACTATGTCATAAGTCAAAACTAATTTACTTTATGTGATGACAGATGTGCCTATTCTGGACCTTTCATATGAGTGGAATCATAAAATACGCAGCATATTGTGACTGACTTCTTTAGCTTAGCATAATATTTTCAAGATTTATGCATGTTGTATTTAGTAATGATTTTTATCTATACCATGTGAAGATACCATAATCTGCATATCCAATCATCAGTTGAGGAAAACTTTGTTTTTACCTTTTTGTTCTTGTGAATAATCCTGCCATGAACATTAGTGTACACATTGCTGCATGGCCATTTGATATTATTTCTCATGAGTATATACCTAGGAGTGGAATTCCTGGGTTACATGTATTTATATTTGTAGGAAGTCACAACCTATTTTCTAGTGTTTGAAGCATTTTACATCCCCATCAGCAATGCATGAGTATACTAAATTTTCCACATTCCAAAGAACACGTTATTGTTTTTAATTATAGACATCCTAGTGGGTGTGATGGAGTTTCTCATTATGATTTTCATTTGCATTTTCCTAATCAGTAGTGAGATAGATCATATTTTCACTTTACTGGCCATTCATATATCTTCTTTGAACAATAGGTATTTGTGTCCTTTGCCCGCTTTTTATTTGGGTTCTTTGAATACTATTGAATTGCTAAAATTCTTTATAAATTGTACATACAAGTCCCTTGTATATGCAAATATTATTGACATATATTTCATTTCCTTCCTTTGGTTGACTTTTCACTTACTAGTGTTCCTTAAATATATAATTTTCTATTTAATTGTAAAATTTTATTTGTTTTGTTTTGTTTTAATTTAAATTCAATTAACATATAGTGTATTATTAGTTGCAGTGGTAGAGTTCGGTGATTCATCAGTCCTATATAATACCCAGTGCTCATTATATCACGTGCCCTCCTTAATGTCCATCACCCAGTTACCCCATCCTCCATCTTCTTCCCCTCCATCAGCCCTCAGTTTCTTTCCTGTGATTATGTCTCTTACAGATTGCTTCCCTCTCAGGTTTAGTTTTTTTTTTTTCTCTCCCTTTGCCTATGATCCTCTGTTTCATTTCTTAAATTCCACATATGAATGTGATCATATGATAATTGTCTTTCTCTGATTGACTTATTTTGCTCAGCATTACGTGCTCTAATTACATCTACATCATTGAAAATGGCAAGATTTCATTTTTTTGATGGCTGAGTAGTAATCCATTGTATATATCTTCTTTATCCATTCACCTCTTGATGGACATTTCAGCTCTTTCCATAGTTTGGCTATTTTGGACATTGCTGCTGTAAACATTGGGGTGCAGGTGCCCCTTCAGATCAGTACATTTGTATCATTGGGGTAAATACCCAGTAGTGCAATTGCTGGGCCATAAGGTAGCTCAATTTTCAACTTTTTGAGGAACCTCCACACTGTTTTCCAGAGTGGCTGGAATTCCCACCTACAGTGTGAGAGAGTTCTGCTTTCCCTGCATCCTCACCAACATCTGTCACTTTCTGACTTGTTAACTTTAGCTATTCTGAGTGGTGTAAGGTGATATCTCATTGTGCTTTTGATTTGTATTTTCCTGATGCCAAGTGATGTGGAGCGTTTTTTCATGTGTTTGTTGGCCATTTGTATGTCTTCCTTGGAGAAACTTCTGTTCATGTCTTTTGCCCATTTCTTGATTGTATTATTTGTTCTTTAGGTGTTGAGTTTGATACATTCTTTACAGGTTTTAGATACTAGCCCATTATCTGATAATATATTTGCAAATAGGGGCCCAAAGGTGGCTCAGTTATTAATCATCTGCCTTTGGCTCAAGTCATGATCCCGGGGTCCTGGGATCAAGCCCCAGGTCAGGCTCCCTTGCTCAGGGGGGAGCCTGATTCTCCCTCTCTCCTCTGCTCATGCTCTTTCTCTTGTCATCTCTCTCTCAAAAAAAAAAAAAAACATATTAAAAAAAAGGTACTTGCAAATATCTTCTCCCATTTTGTCTGTTGTCTTTTGGTTTTGTTGACTATTTCCTTTGCTGTGCAAAAGCTTTTTAACCTGAGGAAGTCCCAGTAGTTCATTTTTGCCTTTGTTTCCCTTGCATTTGGAGACGTGTCTAGAAAGAAGTTGATGCGGCCGAGGTCACAGAAGTTGTTGACTGTGTTCTCCTCTAGGATTTTGATGGATTCCTGTCTCCCATTTAGGTCTTTCATCCATTTTGAGTCTATTTTTGTGTATGGTATAAGAAGATGGTCCACTTTCATTTTTCTGCATGTAGCTGTCCAATTTTCCCAACACCATTTGTTGAAGAGACTGTCTTTCCCCCCATCCCCCCCACTGGGTATTCTTTCCTGCTTTGTTGATTAGTTGCCCATAGAGTTGAGGGTCCATTTCTGGGTTCTCTATTCTGTTCCATTGATCTGTGTCTGTTTTTGTGCCAGTACCATATTGTCTTGATGATTATAGCTTTGTAATAGAACTTGAAGTCCAGGAATTGTGATGCCTCCAGCTTTGGTTTTCTTTTTAAACCTTCCTTTGGCTACTCAGCGTCTTTTCTGGTTCCATACAAATTTTAGCATTACTTGTTACAGCTCTTTGAAAAAAGTAGATGGTATTTTGATAGGATTATACTAAACATATAGATTGCTCTACATAACATAGCTATTTTAACAATATCTGTTCTTCCAATCCATGAGCATGGAATGTTTTTCCATTTCTTTGTGTCTTCCTCAATTTCATTCATGAGTGTTCCAGAGTTTTCTGAGTACAGATCCTTTCCCCTTTGGTGAGGCTTATTCCGAGGTATCTTATGGGTTTTAGTGCAACTGTAAATGGGATCAATTCCTTAATTTCTCTTTCTTCAATCACATTGCTAGTGTATAGAACTGCAACTGATTTATGTGCATTGGTTTTATATCCTGCCATGTTGCTGAATTGCTGTATAAGTTCTAGCAATTTTGGGGTGGAGTCTTTTGGGTGTTCCAAGTAGAGAGTATCATGTGTTCTGTGAAGAGTGAGTTTGACTTCTTCTTTGGCAATTTGAGTGCCATTGATTTATTTTTGTTTTCTGACTGCTGAGGCTAGGACTTCTTTTACTATGTTGAACAACAGTGCTGAGGGTGGATAGCCCTGTCATATTCCTGACCTTAGGGGTAAAGCTCTCAGTTTTTCCTCATTGAGAATGATATTCGCTGTGGGCTTTTTTAGTGGCCTTTATGATATTGAGGTATGTACCCTCTGTCCCTACACTGTGAATAGTTTTAATCAAGAAAGAATGTTATACTTTGTCAAATGCTTTTTCTGCATACCATTGAGAGGATCATACCATTCTTTTCCTTTCTTTTATTTGTGTAGTTTATCACCTTTATTGATTTGTAGATGTTGAACCAACCTTGCAACCCCAGAATAAATCCCACTTGGTCATGTTGAATAATCTTTTTAATGTACTGTTGGATCATATTGCCTTGTCTTCATGAGAATTTTTGCATCTGTGTTCATCTTGGATATTTGTCTGTAATTCTCCTTTTTGGTGGTTCTTTGTCTGGTTTTGGGATCAAGGTAATGCTGGCCTCATAGAAAGAGTTTGGAAGTTTCCTTCCTTTTCCATTGTTTGAAACAACTTCAGTAAAATAGGTATTATTTCTTCTTTAAATATGTGGTAGAATTCCCTTGGGAAGCCATCTAGCTCTGAACTGTTGTTTGTTGGAAGATTTTAGATTACTGCTTCAATTTCCTTGCTGGTTATGGGTCTGTTTGGGTTTTCTATTTCTTTATGGTTCAACTTTGGTAGTTTAAACATCTCTAGGAATGCATCTATTACTTCCAGAATATCTAATTTGTTGGCATATAGTGCTCATAATATGTTCTTATATTTGTTTATATTTTTTCAGTGTTGGTTGTGATCTCTCCTCTTTCGTTTATGTTTTCATTTAGTTTGGGTCCTTTGTCTTTTTTTGATAAGTCTGGCCAGTGGTTTATCAATCTTTTTAATTCTTTCCAAGAACCAGATCCCAGTTTTGTTGATCTGTTGTACTGTTCTTTTGGTTCCTATTTCATTGATTTCTGCTCTAATCTTTTTAATTCTCTTCTTTTGCTGGGTTTAGGCTTTATTTGCTCTTTTTAAAAAATAATTTATTTATTTATTTGACAGAGAGAGACAGTGAGAGAAGGAACACAAACAGGGGGAGAGGGAGAGTGAGAAGCAGGCTTCCTGCTGAGCAGGGAGCCCAATTCGGGGCTTGATCCCAGGACCCTGGGATAATGACCTGAGCCAAAGGCAGATGTTTAATGACTGAGCCACCCAGGCACCCCATATTTGCTCTTCTTTCTCTAGCTCCATTAGGTGTAAGGTTAGGTTTCACATTTGAGACCTTTCTTGATTCTTGAGAAAGGCCTGTATTGCTATATAATGCCCTCTTTGGACTGCTTATGCTGCATCCCAAAGGTTTTGAACAGTTGTGCTTTCATTTTCATGCATTTCCATGAAGTTTAAGTTCTGTTTTTTAAATTTCCTGGTTGACCCATTTGTTCTTTGGTAGGATGTCTTTTAACCTCCATGTATTTGAGTTCTTTCCAACTTTCCTCTTGTGATTGAATTCAAGTTTCAAAGCATTGTGGTCAAAAAATATGCAGGGAATGATCCCAATCATTTGGTACCAGTTTGATCTATTCCAGAGAATGTTCCATGTGCACTCAAGAAGAATGTGTATTCTGTTGCTTTGGGATGAAATGTTCTGAATATATCTGTGAAGTCCATCTGGTCCAGTGTGTCATTCAAACCCTTCATTTCCTTGTTGATCTTCTGTGCAGCTGATCTGTCCATTGCAGCGAGGGAAGTGTTAAAGTCCCCTACTACTACTGTATTATTGTCGATGTGTTTCTTTGATATTGTTATTAATTGGCTTATGTATTTGGCTGCTCCCATGTTAGAGGCATAAGCACTTATAATTGTTAGATTTTCCTTAGATAGAACCTTTAATTATGATATAGTGTCCTTCCTCATCTCTTATTACAGTCTTTGGTTTAAAATCTAATTTGTCTGATATAAGGATTGCCACCCCAGCTTTCTTTTGAGGTCCATTAGCATGATAAATTGTTTTCCATCCCTTCACTTTCAATCTGGAGGTGTATTTGGGTCTAAAATGAGTCTTTTGCAGTCAGCATATCAATGGGTATTGCTTTTTATCCAATCGGATACCCTGTGTCTCTTGATTTGGGTTTTTTAACCCATTTACATTCAGAATACTGTTGAAAGATATGAATGTAGTGCCATTGTATTGCTTGTAAATGACTGTTACTGAATATTGTCTCTGTTTCTTTCTGGTCTATGTTACTTTTGGGTTTTCTCTTTGTTTAGAGGATCCCTGTTAATATTTCCTGTGGGCTGGTCTGGTGATCACAAATTCATTTAGTTTCTGTTTGTCCTGGAAGCTTTTTGTCACTCTTTCTATTCTGAATGTCATCTTAGCTGGATGACGTATTCTTGGCTGCATATTTTTCTCCTTAGCACACTGAATATATCATGCCAGTCCTTTCCAGCCTACCAGTTCTGGTGGCTAGGTCTGCTGCCAGTCTAATGCTTCTACCCTTGTAGGTTACAGACCTCTTGTCCTGAGTTGCTTTCAGGATTTTCTCTTTGTCTCAGAGATTTGTAAGTTTCACTATGATATGTTGGGGTGCTGTCCTGTTATGGATTTTCAGGGGGGTTTGCTTTGTCTCCTGGACTTTAATGCCTCTTTCCTTCCCCAGATTGGGAAGGTCTGTGATATAATTTGCTTCAATATGTCTTCTGCCCTTCTCTCTCTTTCCTCTTCTTCTGGGATCCCAAATATTATAATATTGTTCTGCTTTATGGTATCACTTATCTGTTGAATCCTCCCCTCGTGATCCAGTTGCTGTTTATCTCTCTTTTTCTCAGCTTCTTTTTCTCCATCATTTGGTCTTCTATATCACTAATTCTCTCTTCTGCATCATTTATCCTAGGAGTTAGATCCTCCATTTTTTATTGCATCTCATTAATAGCCTTTTTGATTTTGACTTGGTTAGATTTTAGTCCTTTTATTTCCTCAGAAAGGGATTCTTTAATGTCTTATATACTTTTTTCAAGTCCAGGTTGTATTTTTATAATCATTATTCTGAATTCTAGTTCCAACATCTTACTAATGTCCATATTGATTAGGTCCCTGACAATCAGTACTGCCTCTTGTTCTCTTTTTTGAGGTGATTTTTTCCATCTTGTTATTTTGTCCAGAGAAGAATAGATGAACAAGAGAATAAAATACTAAAATGGCAACAATGACTCCAGAGAACTATACACTAAACAAATCAGAAGAGACCTGAAAATGAAAAAAAATAAAAAAAATTAATAAAAATTTTAAAAAATAAAAAGAAAGGCAATATATTCAGATGGGTGGACAGACCAGGCCACACTGGATCCTTTGTGTATTTCAGTGTGTTTGTTAGAAAATTAGATCCCAAAATTGTAAAGAAAGGAAAACTTATATATGTATAAAAATAAAATTGAATAAAATGAAAAGTTTGAATGTATCTGTAAAATTGAAAATTAAAAGAGAAAAAAACCCAAAAAACATAAACAGGTGAACAGAACAGAGCAATACACTATATCCTTGGTATATTTTGATCTGTTTGTTAGAAGAAAGTGTACCCCAGAATTGTAAAGAAAGAAAAACTTTATGTATATATTAAAAATATATATTATATATTATAAAATATATAAAATTTATATGTATAAATTATATATAAATGTATACAAAAATAAAATACAATGAAAGAATGTAACTGTAAAATTGAAAAAGACTTATAAAAAAGAATTGATAAAATAAGAACTTGGTTAAAAAGTAAAGACAAGGAAATATTGAAATTGAAAGACTAAAGAATCATGAGAAAATAACCATGAATTCTATATACTAGTTTCCCCTAGCACTAGAGTTTTGCAGTTCTGTGTGATCCTTAAACTTGGTCTTAGCTGGATGTTCTTGCTTATCTTATGGGGGAGGGGCCTGTTACACTTATTCTCAGGTGTCTTTGCCCCAGTCAGAATTGCACCACCCTTGCCAGAGGGCCAGGATAGGTATCAGCTCTGGATAGCTCTATGTGGCTTTTTTTTCCCCTGAAGGCTTTCCACAAGGCTTTAGAGGATGAGAATAAAAATGGCAGCCTCCCAATCTCCAGCCATGGAGCCAAAAGCTCATGCCCCCCCCACTCCTCAGTGCACCCTCAGGGAAAAGCAGTCAATAATTCCTGTCTCCCTGGTCTCCATCTGCACTCTGTGCTCACCCAGACTGTGACAAAGTGTTTCTATCTCAGGCACATGACCCCACTTTGACTCTCCAAACCCTGCAGACTCCTGTGGCGTGCACCTTGCCACTCCTCCTGGGGGAAGATGGGGGATCTTGCTGCTGTTCTGCTGATTGCTGGATCCCTGCTTGGACAGCAGTCACCTGCCTGTATGTGGTTTGTGGTTTATGGCACGGCAACACCGAGCTGAAAGACCACTCCTGGGCTTGCAGATTGCATCTGGCTTCCCTGTTCTGATAACTGGGAACTCTGCCACACTCAGGCACCCTCATTCTTTCTGTGACCCCTGGGATCCTGAGACCACACTGTCTCACCCAGGATTCCAACCCGCTTTGCCACCTGAGCACTTTTCAAGCAGGGATGTCCCTCACTGGAGCAGACTTCTAAAAATTCTGATTTTGTGCTCTGCTGTTGTATCACTTTTTGGTAGCTGGCTTACAGAGGTTCCCTCCATTCCCCCCCCCCNGGTTCCCTCCCCTTCCCCCCCCCCCCGCATGGTTTATCTTTCAGTATATCCCCTCAGATTCACATCTCCGTGCTCCCTACCTTACAAAAAGTGGTCACTTTTCTATTTGTAGAATTGCAGCAATTCTTTTCTTAGATCTCTGGTTGAGTTCGCAGGTGTTCAGAATGATTTGATGACTCTTTAGCTGAATTCCTGGGACCAGATAAAACTAATGTCTCCTCCTCCTCCACCATTTTAGCTCCTACTACAAAACTGATATTTTTAAAACAATTTTGATGAAGTCCACTTTATTTATTTATTTATTTTATTTTGTTGCCACGCTTTTGGTGTCTTATATTATAATCCACATTCTATCCAATGTCATACAAATTTTCCCCTATGTTTTCTTCTGCCAGTTCTTTCTCTTAAATTTAGATCTAGAGCTCATTTTTTGTTAATTTTTAAATGGTGAAAGATAGAAATTCAAATAATTCTTTTACTTGTGGACATATAATTATCCTAATACTATTTATTAAATAAACTATTTCTCTTCATTTAATTGTTTCCTTACTCTTGTCCAAAATCAATTAACCATTTATTTCTGATCTCAAGTCTGTTCTATTAATTTACATATCTGCCATCATGCCAATACCACAATATTTTGATTATTGTAGCTTTGTAGTAAATGTTGGAATTGGAAGTCCTCCAACATTGTTCTTCTGTATAAGGACTATTTTGGCTATTTTGGGTCCCTTATAATTTCATATGAACTTTATAATCAGCTTGTCAATTTCTTCAAAAGAGGTAGCTGGAATTTTTAAAGAAATTGTTTTGAATCTGTAAATCACTTTGGGTAGTGTTGTCATTGTGATAGTTAATTTTACAGGTCAACCTGACTGGATCATGGGATGCCCAAATATCTGATTAAGTATTATTTCTGAGTGTGTGAGGGTGTTTCTGGAAGAGATTAGCATTTTAATTGGTAGACTGAGTATAAGGAATTGCACTCCCCAGTGCAAGCATGCATCATCTGGTCCACTGAGGATCTGAATAGAACAAAAAGGTAGAAAAAGGGTGGATTCTATCTTTCTCTCTGACTGGTTGAGTTTGGGCATATAACTTCTGTCCTCAGAATTCCTGAATCTCAGGTCTTCTGACTTAGACTGGACTCTATATCACTGGCTTTCTACCTCTCAAGCTTTCATACTACACCGTTGGCCTTCTTTGGTCTCCAGCTTGTGGTGAGCAGGTTATTAGACCTCTCAGCCTCCATAGCTGGGTAAGCTAATACCTTAAAATAAATCCTTTTATAATGAAATTATATATTTATTTCTTTATGTATATATATATACATATATGTAATCTATATAAATATACAAATATATATAAATTTATATATATATACATATACATATATGTATTTTTTTATATGTACATAAAATCTCCTATTGGTTCTGTTCTCTGGAGAACTTGACTGATACAGCTGTCTTAACAATGTCAAATCTTCCAATCCATGAACATGTGATGTTTTTACTGTGTTTAGGTCTTTAATTTCTTTCAACAATGTTTCATTGTTTTTAGTACACAAATCTTGTACTTTTGTTAAATGTATCCTAGATATTTTATTTTTTTGGTGTGTTGTAGGTGGAATTATTTTCTTAATTACATTTTTCAGTTGTTCAAGTGTATGGAAATGAAATTTGTGTATGATTGATCTTGGATCATGCTTCTCTGTTGATCCTGCATTTATTAGTTCTAATAGTTGATTAATGTATACCTGATGATTTTTTATACATAAAATCATGTTATCAACAAATAGGGATAGTTTTATTTTTTCCTTTCCCATCTGGATTCCTTGTATTTCTTTTTTCTTGCTTAACATATCTGGCTAGGACCTCGAAGAATATAGACTTGTAAAGTGTTCATGTATCTGATAGCATAAAGATGGGACTGGGGAACACAATATTCACTATAACTATCATAGTACAAACCACAGTCAATTATGACCAGAATTATAGTAGCTTTCATTATAATATCCCACTATTCTTTCCTCTCACATGCCAAACCACCTGAAACATGCCAAGGTGATTCTACAGAGCCATAAATTTGGGCATGTCATGTAAAAAAAAAATGGCTTCCCAATGTAAAAATTTGAATTTGTGCTATATGTAAAGAATGATTTAGCTTGATAGTAATTCTGAGATCATGTGGGTAAAAGCAAATAATAAAAATATATATATTTATAACATTATAACAATAATATTAAGCACAGGATCTCACATATATTAACTAGGTACCAATTAACATGTACTGCAACTTCAGTGACTGAATTGCTCCTCACAACTTGACGAGGTAAGTGCTGTTTATCATTATGTTTATTTATAGATGAGTAGAATAAACATGAAGAACTTAAGGTCCTATGTGACAGAATTCAAACTCAGATTTGTCTAATTTAAAAATCTCCTGAAAAAAAAAGTCCCATGTGATAATAACAACACCAATTGCAATGGATAGTTGAAGTTTACAATTATTTCATTTGATTCTCAAAATATTGTGAAATAATGTATAACAAAGGCTCAAAATGTCTAAGTGATGTGTCCAATGTCTATAGAAAATACTAAATAGTTTAAGACAAAAGTTGCTTTTCTAATCAATAAATGCAATCATTTCAATTTTTAATTTTGTTATTCAATAGTGTATGAAACCTTTCACCTGTAGGTCATTATTTTCTTTATCCAAGCCAAGTTAATGATGTGTAAAATTGATCTTTGGAAGCTAACGGGATTTATTATTAATGAGGCAGTATATGGTTTTGATGCTAAGAACACAGGCTTTGCTATTAGAAAGCCTGTACAACCTTGAATAAAATATTCCATTCCCCCTTCCCTAATATGCAAAATGATGTAAAATGGGAATAAAAATATGACCTGTTAGTGATGTTGTGGGAGACTCAAAGAGATAATATATGCTAAAATTTGGCACGCTTGCTGACACATAACATAGCCTGGTTGGATGATAAATTTTAATAATGGTTAAATAATAAGGTAAGATGGGGTGAAAATAAAGTAGGATTGCTATTTTTATAACTCATTCAATAAACACACATTAAATATCTCTTACTTGTTGGCAGTTGTGGCCAAAATGGGAAAATAAAATGAAAAATTCTCTTTATTCTTTGCAGAATTTAAAGTAAGACAAACAAAATGCAAGCATATTTCTAAATGTAATACATGCTGATAGGTGCTATAAATTAATGTATAAACAAGAGCATGACTAGTTATGAAGGAGATAAGGATGGTTTTGAATGAAGTGATGGCCTTTAAGATGGGTTCAAGGTGCAAGGAGTTTATTATGTTTTATATGAGAAAGCATGCATTCTAACTTGAGTAGCATTGATGAAGTGTCATAAATAATGAGGGTATTATCATAGAATAGCTAGAGTGAAGAAATAAAAATAGGAATTGTCAAGAATTTAGAATCAGGAATAGGAATTTAGAAGCAGATCTTAATGCCCTTAAATACTTTTCTTAGGAGCCTGAAGTTTAGCTGTGGGCAAAGGTGAAATACCAAAAGTCATGCACCAAGTAAATGATTTTTCACAAAGATAAGTCTTGTGGAATGTGAGTGTATTAAAGTTAGGAGACACTGGTGAAAGGAAAAGCTAGATAAAGCCTATCTAAATAGTACAGGAAATAGATGAGAATAGGAATTATGATATTAATAATGGATTTGTAGAGAGGTAATGAATTTGATAGATATTTAGGATTTATTTGTAACTTGATTTAATGTCTTATTGGATTTGGAGACTGATCATAGTGAATATGTGACTGGCATCAGATTTTCTTGTTCAGGAAGTTAAATGACTGATGATGCCATTTAATCCTATTTTAAGGGAGTATTTATTGAAAGCCAACAGATTAATGAGTTTGTTTGAACTATGTTGATTTTCACATACTTCTGGGATAGTCACCAAAGATATCTAGTGTGCATTTGGAAATACAATAATAAAATGTAGAATGAACATTGGAGTTGGAAATACATATAGACAGCTGTTAGTATAATGTAGTTGCAGCATGGAAATGAAGGATACTGATCAGGCAGGATGCATAGGAAATCATGACAGAATCTAACATAAAGCTACACAAAATACGCCAGTGCTGCTTCTTTTTTCCATTGATCATTCCAATTATGTATATGTTGTGGTACAAGATCAATCTTAGCCTGTAGAATTGGATTCAACTATCCTAAAGAAGAGAAAATTTTCACCAGTGCTTTTGCAAACAAACAAACAAACAAATAAAATAGAAAATTTTCAGTTCTCTCCTTTCTCCTTCTTTCAAATATTTGGCAAGCAGTTTCCTTAATATTCATACTTTTCATATATATTTCTGAAATATAAACTATACTAGTGATAACAATACAGCATAAGTATACTTAGTGTTTTCCCAGATGAGTATTTTAAAATGCCCACATTCCAAGCATTTGTATTTCCTGAACCAATTTAAAAAAAAATGCACATACATACATTCTTACACAAACACTTCTGGGATTCTGGGACAGCCATAAAATTGGAAATTTAATTTTGCCAAGTATGAATACTAAAGGGAAAAAAGCATGAGGTAAACTGAAAATCTGACATCCACTTTGGTGATCGTTGTGCAAAAAACATTTTAATATTCCAAAGAGAAGGCATTAACTCAAGATTAGAAGAGTTCTTCTCAGGAAAGGGCAATTATAATTTGTAAATTGACAGAAGACTTTTAGTTTTACTCATCTTATAGTTTGAATACCTTTCCAAGGGTAAGACTTTTGGTGTTCTTTCTGTGGGGAATCCTCCATAGTGCTTTTGCTGTTTTGTCCTTGACGATAGCTTCTCCAAAACTGAAAATGTATTCATCTATAAATATCCAATCTACATAAAAATAATGAGCTCACCATTTCAATTTTTTTTTGGTTTTGTTTTATTCATTGTTGTTTCTGTTGCTGCTGTTGTTGTTTTGTATTTCTTAGGAAATATATTATGGCCTCTAACCTGATGAAATAATTTTACTAACACTTCTTCATAGTCACGACTGTGACTTATTTTAACCTTTTGCTTATGTATAATTAGTTCACTACATAAAAAATTCTTTGAAGATGTTCATATGGCTCAATTTGTATTCTCTTTAGTGCCTATAACAATAAGTTTTAAATTGAAAGATAATTTCTTTCTTAGAAAAGCAAACAGGATATTCATTGCTTGCAGATATGGTCTATAAGAAATATTTAATATTCTTCAGGAAGAAGAAATATGATATAGGTCAAAAATCTGCATCTAATTAAAGAAATAAAGAGTGTTGAATATGGGGGTAAAATAAAATCATTTATATGTTATTCTTAATTGCCTTAGTCTTTTTTTCAAGATTCTATTTATTTATTTTAGAGACAGAATGAGAAAGCAAGAGAGAGAGAGCACAGCTGGGGTAGGGGAAGAGGAAGAGGGAGAAGCAGACTCCCTGCTGAGCAGGGAGCCTAATGTGGGGCTCCATCCCAGGACCCTGGGATCCTGACCTGCCAAAGGCAAATGCTTAACTGACTGAACCACCCAGGTGCCCCAGAAGACTAACTCTTAAAATCAAATTAGTAGTTTTGTGTGTATATACATTTACAGCATTACAGAATAATGAAATGTATGAGAATAATAACACAAAAGCAAGAAGGAGAAAGAGATAATATAACATTATAAGGTTCTTAAACATATATGTAGCATGAGAATATCATTTAAAAGTACATATAGATTATAAAAAATGTATATTACTAGTATTTGGAAAACTAAATAATAAAGAAAAACAAATGGCCCAACTTAAAAATAAAAGGCCAAAATATTTTAGCAGAAATTTCATAAAAATGTTTGGGGGATGGCAAATAAACATGTGGACATGTTCAATGATATTAATCATTAGGGAAATAAATGCAAAACAAAATATATTTAATAATCCTGCATTGTTAGTAAAAATATATAATGGTGCTACTTTACTATTTAAGAACAGTTTGCCAATATAAATTTATCATATAAGAAATAGAAATTTCCTAATGGTGGAAAAAAGACCTTCAAATATCTGCTCCTCCATAAAGCAATGAGAGCATTGGCCCAAACTGTCAAAATAATATTTTTTTCCAAGCTTAATAATTAACCAAAAACTTGTTCATAAAATATTTACAAAAATGGTGGAATCTCAGGATAAACACTGATTTTTTTTTTTGCATTTTGACATTATTCCTTTAACAAAAGGTCATATATACATGCAATGAAATACTATTAAGCAATAAAAAGGGATAAAGTATTGATACTATGTTACAATATGGATGAAACTCAAAAATATGTTAATTTAAAGTAAGCAGACACAGAATGTCCGGTGGCAGAGTTGGTTGAGCACCTGACTCGGTTTAGCCTCAGGTCATGATTTTAGGATTGTGAGATTGAGCCCTGCCTTGGGCTCTTTTTCAGTCCAGAGTATGCTTGGATTTCTCTCTCCTTCTTCCTGTGTCCCTCACCCCAACTCTCTCTCTCTCTCAAATAAATAAACAAATCTTGAAAAAAATAAAGAAATTAAGGGGCATCTGTGTGGTTCAGTCAGTTAAGCATCTGCCTTCCAATCAGGTCATGATCTTGGGCTCCTGGGATTGAGCCCCACATTGGGCACCCTGCTTAGTGGGGAGTCTGCTTCTCCATTTCCATCTGTCCCTCCCCCTGCTTGTTCTGTCTCTCTCTCTCTCAAATAAATCTTAAAAAAAAAAAAAAGGAAAGTAGGCAGAGACAAAAGATTACATATGATTCCATTTCTATGAAATGTCAATAAAAAGTCAATCTGTAAATTCAGAAAGTTGATTGTCATTTGTCTAGGGCAGAAGGTGGTAACAGGGAATGATTGTAAAATGCATAAGGGATTGGAGGGGGCAGTTATAGAAATTGGATTGTGGCAATGGTTGCACAACTTTGTAAATTTACTAAAATTCACTGATGTGTATACTTAAAATTAGTGTATTGTGTGGTCCGTAATTATATATCAATAAAGTTCTCAACAATAATACACACATACATGCACATACATATTGCAATACCATTGCCAACTACTAGAATGTGTATGTTTAAAAAGAGCGGGCATACTAAGCATTGGTAAGGATATGGAGAAACTCTCATGCTTCTAGTGAAATATAAATATTACAACATCTGTAGAAAATATATTGCCTTTTTTAAAAAGTTGAATATACAGCTATCATATGATCCAGTCATTTAAGTTCTAGGTATTTACCCAAAAGAATTAAAACATATGTGCATATAAAAATTTATACTAGAATATTTGTAGAGCTTTATTTGTAATAAACCCAAATGGGAAACATCCAAATGAACATTAATGAAAAAAAAATTGATGAACATTTGATGGCATATTTTTCAATGGAACAATCCTCAACAACAACAACAACAAAAAATGAACTATTGATACGTGGTTACCATGAATGAATCTCAAAATAAGTATATTGAGTGGAAGAAATGACACAAAGAAGTATATACTGTATAATTTCATTTCTAAAAAATTCTAGAAAATTCAAACTATAGTGACAGATACAAATTGGTTGTTGCCTGAGAAATGTAGGAGTGGTGGGGAAAGGAGAAAATAGAGAATACAAATGGGTACAAAGAAACTTGGAATAATTAATATATTCACTATTTTTACTGTAATGATGGGTATATGCATTTGTCAAACCTTCTTAAAGACTAGGAACCCTTAGATTTCTAAAAGTTACACTAAATTGTTCAAGCACATCCAAAAAATGTCTTCAAAACCTTTCAGAAGTAGTGTTTCTTTCTCCCTCACTTTTGGCTACTGTTCATTATGTTGTAATTTATATTTTAAGCCTATCTTCAAAGTCGTATTATTTTCAACTACTACAGCTGTTCTTTCATCTGTTATTTGCCCTAGTTCTTTAGTTTAAAAATTTAGTACCTATTTATCCAATGTATTTAATTATCATGTTAAAAATTTTAAATGTTTTCAGATATCATATTATTTGATCTTCATGGGTGTTTAATTATAAAGAATATTAATATACATAGATTTTATTTTTGATCAGTAGATAAAATTTCTAAATATAAATATCAGTATTTTATAAACTCAACTGAGTCACATATCTATTGTTTTCCTTACATTTTATTCTTTCATCTTATTATTCTATGCTTTCATTGCCCATTAAACATTTAATAATATTAATTACAGTAATTTGTATTCTTACTGTTTTTCTGGTTATTTTTACCTATTATCACATAGGATTTTTATGATATTCTCCTGAAGAAGATATCATATCCTAATTTTATAGATGAGGAAATTGAGGCTCATTATAGTTGAAATAATGTTCTTCAGTTGACATGAAGGATACGTATTTAGTTTGGTTTGATTTGAAGATTAGGGCTACTAAATTCTAAGGTATTATTATACCATTTTAACTCTTTCTTGCAATGATAAACTGTATTTCTACTCTCCAAAACATTGGCTTTCTTGTCATATCATGATTTTTTTTTTGTAGATTTCCTTCTGCTTTGGGATAGTATTTTTCAGTTTTTTTAAAACATAATCTTGGCCAAATGATCTCCAAAGTACTTTTCTATTTGATATTCATCACTATCAATGAACTCTCCTTACCCCCTTATACCTCCTCTCTTTTCAATAGCCTTCTCCTACCTATTTTTCTCTCATACTTCTGATCATTCTACTGTTTTTCTCCATGTGTTTGCTATGTGAGAGTCTGGTTTCTTCTAAAAAATCTTTCAGCCTCAGAATGATCTATTTAATTTTCCCGTTCTTTCAAATTATCAAATTTATAGTCCTCTCTGTTCTTTACTTCAATATACCAGCTACCATAGTAAGTGACATATTTTTCTTAATTGATGATGAAAATACTGAAATAAAACACTTATACAATAACTTAGGAGCCAGTCACTGTTTTAAGTGCTTCACACATTTTTATGTATTTTAATCCTACAGTACACCTATGAAAATAGATAATACAACCAGCCCCAACTTTATGTGAGAAAAATATGAACAATTATACATATTACCCCAAATCACCATGTTAGTAAGTGAAGCTGGGTTTAAATTCAAGCAGATGCCTCCAGATTCTGTGTGACTAATGTCTTTGTTATACTGACTCTCATTAATGGAAGAATGTATTTTTTTTAGCCTATTGTCAATTTTTCTTTTTCAAAAATAATGTTAGAGCACTTTGTGTCTATTTTTGTCTAGGAAGGTAGAATTTAAAGGCTGTTTTACAATTTTTTTTCTGAGTTCTAAAAAAATACTGATACTGAAATCAGTACCTTCCCCACAAAGACCCCAAAATGACCCCATCATATATACAAGTATATTAAGTTACAAGGATGATATCAAAGTCTCCCCCCTTACACTAGTTGCCCCCTTGTGTCCTTGTTATTCCAAGCAAATTTATTAGATTCTGCCTCTTTTTCCTTCCATTGGAGGCACACACATATAATATTCCAAAACACTAATGCCAGCAAATACATATTCTACCTTCCCTAATGGTGATTTTTGCAAACCTTCATTTGACAATATTCTTCCAAAATGTTTATATTCTTAGTTTTGTAAACTATATGCAGAATTGTCTCACCATTTTTTCTTCCATTTTTTTTCAAGATCGTTTCATCTTCTCCACTGTTAAAGCATATCATTTCTTTTTAATCTTGTTTTCTTCTGTTACACATTCAAAGCAAGGGTCAAGTTCTTCAAAACTTTTTTTTTATTTTTTTACCAAATCATCAGACATTTATAGAATTCAACATTGAGTGCTGTCAGAGGGGTGTTTCTTTTAATTGACAATCATATTGTTACATCAACTTTTAAACATTCAAAAGATTTTATTAAAAGATCAGAGAGAACAATAGCAAAATAGATCAACAGACATTACAAAGCATCAAGGCATCCAGTTCACACCTTGTAGACTTGGCTTGAGAATTTCAGATGCCTTCCTCTAGTGTCCCAAAATGACTGTGTTATAGATCCTTAATAGTTGGGTTGCATCTTTCCTGGAAAGGTGTGCACAACTAACTACACAGTCTCCTTTTTGACCGGCTTATCTAGTTCTTAAACTATCTGCAAGAAGGTAGCAATATTTAACATTCATACCTCACTGTGTGCTGACTAAACAATCTGACATTTCCAACATCAAGAATAATCCCATCCTCTGGGCCACCTGAGACATCACCTTTCACTCCCAAATTCAGACCTATGAGACACACTGCTTTTCAAGGTAAGTATATGTGTGTGTGTGAGTGTGTGTGTGTGTGTGTGTGACTCTTCTATGTTTAAGGGTATAAGATAAGTGACCTAGAATTATATTTTATTTATTTTGGAACTAATGGTATTAATGCCCTCTTTTCAATATATATTTATAATGTCAGAGGTATATGTATTTCCCCAGGAGAAGTTTAACTGAGTATTCTGTTACACCTAATAAGTATTGTTATGCACGTGTGAAACTTAATATTTAGAACTCTTCAGGACAATCTAAAATAAGAGAACAAAAGACAGAAAATTGAGGGAGAAAGAGGAGATTAAATCAGTACATAATGGGAAGTGTTGTGGTTATAGTGTCTTCCCTCCCCCATGGCATCGGAATAGTTAAGTCTAATAAAACTTTGAAATTCTTGATGAGTGTTTATATTGTTTTTACTGGAACTCCAGAGGTGTGGCTTACTTTCATCTTGGGTTAATATATTAAGAAATAAAACAGAAATCTGGAAAACTGTAACTTTAGAAGAAGAAAAAAAAAGAACAGGAGAAAATAAGCCAGTATGAATTAGCATAAGTGATGGGGGATTATTTAGGGCTCTCACTGATTATAGAATTATACTTTGATCTCTGAGAGACAATGTAACTTCCAAATTATGTCTGGTTTACGTGTATAATGTATAAGGTGCATATTATATATTCATATTGTATTTTATGAAATTCTAATATTCTAATTTACCTAGATATGTCATTCTTGGTCTATTCCAAACAACATATGAAAATAACCATAAAAATCTACTCATTAATCATCACCACTATTTGTTTTCCAAATGAGGTAATTAATGAAGATTTAATTACAAAGTTAAAAATATAAAAAAAATTCTTTCTAATGACACAAACAGGCAGTTAGCAACTTAGATACATGGGTTTTCTCAGCATTATGTCTCAGTATGTCTGAGGAACAAATAAAATTAGCTGAGAATTTTCAGGAATATATCTGTAGAGTCATAAATTTGAATTTAAAAACCTCACAGTTTCTTTTAATTAATTGCACAAAATAGCAGAAGGCTTGTTAAATTTTCCCAGAGAAACCAAATAAATAGTAAAATGTTAAACTATTTCTACCTATTGTGAGGGCTAGACTTGTCACAGGACAATTTCATCTTTTAGTTTTATCATCACTTTTGCTGGTTATTCTCATGTAATAACAAAAATCCAGCTCATTCTGCAGGGACCGTGGGGGGTGGGGAGTGGGTGGTGGTTGGAGAAGCTGTGGTGAGTGCTTGCATGCTTTGTTCTTTGTAGTCCCCAGGGTACTTGTGTATGCAAGTCTTGATCAGCTCTCTGAAACAGATGGAGTAGAAACCAATTCTTCCGGTAACACCTGGAAAAGTTGAAGTCTTAGATGTGAAGCCCAACTCCTTAACCACTCAGGGAGCATTTGGGAAGGGGGAGGGGTTCTCTCCTAATCACGTGACACTACCAGATGTGGATAGTTTTGTAAAACAGCATCTTCACTCATTCCACTTGTTTCTATGTGGCTGACTTCACACTTCCTAGGGCTGCCGTAGCCTCCCAATTAGCTTCTGAATTTGTCATGAAGGAAATTGATCTATGTGAGGAGAGTTGAAAGCTGTCTATTCAGCCATCTTGCTGACCCTGGGTAAATTATTTAAACTCTGTAAAATTCAGTATTATAGTGTACAAAGTGGCAACAATAACAACAACAACAACAACAACAATAATAATAATAATACTTACCTCAGAAGGTTGTTATGGAGATTAAAAGATCACTGAAACTCTTTAAGGCACTTGGCACAGTGTCTGACAAATAGTAAGTGTTCAAGGAATATGAAGTATTATTAGGTATCAATATTGACAGTGCTTAAGATATTAGCTCGATTATAACAGCTTTTGAATCCCTACTGTAGACATATAGTCTCTGAATGGACAGTAATGAATTGTTTCTTTTTCTTTCTCTTTATGTTGCATCAATTCTTCTCTATTTTTTTTCTGAAAATTAGTCTGCTGTGTAAATGACCAATCTGGTACCTAGTCCATTTTGTAGCTTTTATATTAGGAAATTCTTGGAGAAGAAATGTTTGGTTAGGGTTCGTATTGAATACCACATATTTCCTATTTGAGAAGAATTGCTTTTTCCATGAGTATACAGTGAAAAAGGAGACAAAGGGTAATCTAACTAACACTGACATTGTATGAAATCCAGATCAACCTAAGAAGAGGTTTAGAAATTATGTAACCTTAAGGCAAATGCCATACTAAACACCCATAAACTGCAGAAAGCTAGTTAGGACAAATGGTTTAGTGTGCAATCTAGAAAAATATCTAAGTTTTGTATCAAAATATGAACAATTTTATGTCAATGCAAGGAGTTTTTCACTATTGCTGTGAAGTGAAAGAACTAACTCACAGCTAATTAGATTCAGAAGCAGCAGGGAGAGATCAGGCATGGGATGAAAAAAAAATCCAGAAAAGTGTATTTTTCTGAACTCATCAACCTAATGGGAATGGAAGCCAATACAATTAAATTCCTTTAAAATGCACTAAAAAAACACTAGAATAGATCAATGAAACCAGGAGCCGGTTCTTTGAAAAATTAATAAAATTGATGAACCCCTAGCCACAATTATTAAAAGGTAAAGAGAAAGGACCCAAATAAATAAAATCACAAATGAGAGAAGAAAAATAACAACCAATGCCACAAAAATACAAATGATCATAATAAAATATTATTAAAAACTATATGCCAACAAATTGGACAAACTAGAAGAAATATATAAATTCTTAGAAACATATAACCTACCAAAACTGAAACAGGAAGAAATAGAAAACTTGAACAGACTAATAACCAGCAAAGGTTTAATCAGTAATCAAAAAACTCCCAACAAACAAAAGTCCAGGACTAGATGACTTCATAGGCGAATTCTACCAAACATTTAAGGAAGAGTTAATACGTATGCTTCTCAAACTATTCAAAAAAAAAAAAAAAAGGAAGGAAAACTTCCAAATTCATTCTATGAGGCAAGCATTATTCTGATACCAAAACCAGATAAACACTCCCCTAAAAACTCTGAAGAACATGGATGCAAAAATTCTTAATAGGAGCACTTGGGTGGCTCAGTTGGTCCACCCTTAGTTCTGGCTCATGCCATGATCTCAGGTTTGTGGGATTGAAGCCCATGTCAGGCTTTGTGCTCAGCAGGGAGTCTGCTTGAGCTTCTGTCTCTCCCTCTCCCTCTGACTCTCCCCTGACTTGTGCCCACTCTCTCTCTCTCTCTTGCTCTCAGAAGTAAATAAATAATCTTTAAAAAAAAATTTCAGTAAGGGATGACTGAGTGGCTCAGTTGGTTTAGCATTTGCCTTCGGCTCAGGTGATGATCCAAGGGTCCTGGGATCAAGTCCCACATCAGGCTTCCTGCTCAGTGGGGAATCTGCTTCTCCCTCTCCCTCTACCCCCCCCCCGCTTGTGCTCTCTCTCTCTCTCTTTTTCTATCTCTCAAATTTATAAATAAATAAATAAATAAATAATAATAATATTTTTAAAAATTCTCAATAAAATACTAGTAAACTGAATCCAGGAATATATTTAAAAATCATTCATGGGGATGACTGGGTAGCTCAGTTGGTTAAGCATCTGCCTTTGGCTCAGGTCATGATCTTGGGGTCCTGGGATTGAGTCCCACACTGAGGTCCTTGCTCAGCTCCTAGGAGCTAAGTGGGGAGCCTCCTCAACCCTCTGCCTAACACTCCTCCTGCTTGTGCTCTCTCTCTTCTCTCTGACAAATAATTGAATAAATCTTAAAAAAAATTATTTCACCATGATCAAGTGGGATTTATTCCTGAGTTACAAGTCTGGTTCAATTTTCACAAATCAATCAACATGATACACCACATTAATAAAAGAAAGGATAAGGGAGGGAAAAAGATGGCAGAGGGATAGGGGACATTTTTTCAGCTGGTCCCTTGACCCGAGCTGGATATCTACCAGATCATCCTGAACGCCCATGAAATCAGCCCGAGACATAGGAAGATACATCTGGAGCTCTACAAACAACTCCAGTGCTGAATATTGAGGTACAAAGCAGGAGCCATGAGTCCGCGCACAGATATCAGAAGATCGACGGAAGGGAGAGGGAGCTGCCGTGCTCTGGTGCCGGGAAGCAGTATCCACCTGCACTGGGGAGCAGGCCAGACTCACGGACTGGCACCTGGGAGAAAGCAGACTGAGACTGCAGGCCCGGGAAGGTGTGTGTGACCAGATTGAAAATCGAAGCACCGGAGCACACACTCGAACTAGAGTGAAACCAGGAGCTCCGGAGTGCATGCACGAACAGACTGAAAACCATCACTCTGGAGTGCACGTGAACCACACTAAAACAAGGAGCTCGCATGGGAACCAGGGAGGCAAGTGGTGTGAGAAGCACAGAGGGTAGAGACGAGTCGGCCCTGGAAGCAAAGCCTGGGAGAGTGGCTGTGGGGCACACAACCAGAGATGCTGTGGGGTTTTTAGCAACGCCAACAGAAACAGAGTTAAAGTGGCCAAGAGAGCTCAGTGGAGAGTGGACTGCGTTCTCTCTGCTCTGAGAGAGAGGATTGGATATGGCCACTGCTGCTCTGACTCGCAGAAGAGTCCCAGAAAGCCACCAGGGAAAGCCACCAGAGAACAAAAGCCCAGAAATACTGGTCTGCATTGTGCCCATTCCCACCCCCCCTTGCAGGGGACTGCGCAACTCTATGAAAACAGGGTTGCCAGAGCAATGTGGCAGGCCCCTCCCCCAGATGTCAGGCTGAAAAATCAAGAATCCCACATCCCCAAGGTCCCTATAAAACAAGTGCACACTGCCTGGGTCCTGGTCCATAATTTGGGCTCTGGGCATCCCCACAACCTCTCCTCATCAGAATGATGATGAGGAGGAACCCTCAGCAGAGAAAGGAAACAGAGACTGTGGCTTCTGCCACAGAACTGATGGATATGGATATAACCAAATTGTCAGAAATGGAGTTCAGAGTAACAATGGTCAAGATGATGTGTAGGCTTGAAAAAAATATTAAAGAAAATATTAACAAGAATATAGAATCTCAAAGGGTGGAAATGAGAGCAAATCTGGCAGAAATTAAAAATGCTATGAATCAAATGCTGTCTAAACTGGATGCTCTGACAGCCAGGGTAAATGAGGCAGAAGAACAAATTAGTGAATTGGAAGATGGGATGGTAGAAGAGAAGGAAAAAATGGAAACTTGGTTCAAAAAAATCCAATCTCAAGAATGTAGATTACGGGAGATTACTGAATCAATGAAACATTACAATCAGAATCATTGGCATCCCCAAGGGGGTGGAGAAAGAGAGTCTAGAAGAGATATTTGAATAAATTGTGGCTGAAAACTTCCCTAATCTGGCAAAGGAAAGAAGCATTCATGTCCAAGAGGCAGAGAGAACCCCTCCCAAGATCAATGAGAACAGACCTACACCTGGTCACATTATAGTGGAATTTGCAAATATTAGATCCAAGAATACAATCTTGAAAGTGGCCAGGAGGAAGAAAATCCTCACGTACAGAGGGAGGAATATCAGAATAATGTCAGACCTGTCTACAGAGAACTGGCAGTCCAGGAAGCGTTGGTCAGGCATATTCAGAGCTCTAACTGAGAAGAACATGCAGCCAAGGATCCTTTCTTCAGCAAGGCTGTCATTCAGAATTGATGGAGAGACAAGGACCTTCCAAAACCAGCAGAAACTGAAAGAATATGTGACCACCAAGCCAGCCCTACAAGAAATATTAAGGGGGGTTCTATAAAAGTAAAAAGACCCCAAGAGTGATACAGAACAGAAATTTAAATCTATAGAGACAAAGACTTCACAGGCAGCATGACATCATTAAAATTATATCTCTCCATAATCACTCTCAATGTGAACGGCCTAAATGCTCCCATAAAATGCCACAGGGTTGCAGATTGGATAAAAAGACATGACTCATCCATATGCTGTCTACAAGAGACTCATTTTGAACCTAAAGATACATCCAGACTGAAAGTTAAGGGATGGAGAACCACTTTTCATGCCAATGGACTTCAAAAGAAAGCTGGGGTAACAATTCTCATATCAGACAAATTAGATTTTAAACTAAAGACTGCAGTTAGAGATACAGAAGGACATGATATTATTCTTAAAGGATGTATCCAACAAGTGGATATGACAATTACAAATATCTATGTACCCAACAGGGGAGCAGATAGATACACAAGCCACCTCTTAACCAGAATAAAGAGACATATAGATAATAGTACTTTAATAGCAGGGGACCTCAACACTCCACTGTTGGCAATAGACAGATCACCTAAGCAGAAAGTCAACAAAGAAATAAGAGCATTGAATGACACACCGGATCAGATGGACCTCATAGCTACACCCCAGAACAACAGAATTCTCATTCTTTTCGAAGGCACATGGAACTTTCTCCAGAATAGACCATATATTGGGTCACAAAACAGGTCTCAATGAATATCAAAAGACTGAGATTATTCCCTACATCTTCTCAGACCACAATGCTTTGAAACTGGAACTCAATCACAAGAAAAAAATTGGAAGAACTCAAACACTTGGAAACTAAGAACCATCCTGGTCAAGAATGATTGGTAAACCAGGGAATTAAGAATGAGATTAAGTAATTTTTAGAGACCAACAAAAATGAAAACACATTGGTCCAGAAGCTATGGGACACTGCAAAGGCAGTTCTAAGGGGAAAATACATAGCCATCCAAGCCTCATTCAAAAGAATAGAAAAATCTAAAATGCAGTTTTTATATTCCCACCTCAAGAAGCTGGAGCTGGAACAGAAGAACAGGTGTAACCCATCCACGAGAAGGCGGTTGATCAAGATTAGAGCAGAGATCAATGAATTAGAAACCAGGAGCACAGTAGAACAGAACAACAGAATGAGAAGCTGGTTCTTTGAAAGAATAAATAAGATCAATAAGCCACTGGCCAGACTTATTCAAAAGAATAGAGAAAGGACCTAAATTAATAAAATTATGAATGAAAGGGGAGAGATCACGACCAACACCAATGAATTAGGAAGGATCATTAGAAACTTTTATCAACAGCTTTATGCCAATAAATTAAACAACCTGGAAGAAATGGATGTCTTAATGAAAACCTATAAACTACCAAGATTGAAACAGGAAGAAATGGATTATTTAAACAGACCAATTAATTATGAAGAGATTGAAGCAATTATTAAAAACCTCCCCCAAAACAAGAGTCCAGGGCCTGATGGATTCCCTGGGGAATTCTACCAAACATTCAAAGAAGAAATAATAAAGAAATGGATGTCTTAATGAAAACCTATAAACTACCAAGATTGAAACAGGAAGAAATGGATTATTTAAACAGACCAATTAATTATGAAGAGATTGAAGCAATTATTAAAAACCGGAGAATTACAGACCGATATCCCTGATGAATATGGATGCCAAAATTCTCAACAAGATCCTAGCTAATAGGATCCAATGGTACATTAAAAGGATTATCCATCACACCAAGTGGGATTCATACCTGGGATGCAAGCGTGGTTCAACATTTGCAAATCGATCAGTGTGATAGATTATATCACCAAGAAAACAGTCAAGAACAATATGATCCTCTCAATTGATGCAGAAAAAGCATTTGACAAAACACAGCATGCTTTCCTGATTAAAACCCTTCAGAGAGCCGGGATAGAGGGTACATTCCTCAATTTCATAGAAACCATCTATGAAACACAGTAATGTGGCAGAATTCAAAATCAAGGCTCAGAAATCATTTGCATTTCCATATGCAAACAATGAGCCTGAAGAAAGAGAAATTAAGGAATTCAATCCATTTACAATAGTAGCAGAAAACATACGTTATCTCAGAATTAACCAGAGAGGTAAAGGATCTATACTCTAGAAACTATAGATCACTCTTGAAAGACATTGAAGAAGACACAAAAAGATGAAAAACATTCCATGCACATGGATCAGAAGAATAAACATAGTTAAAATGTCTATGCTACCCAGAGCAATCTACACTTTCAATGCCATCCCGATCAAATACCAATGACATTTTCCAAAGAACTGGAACAAACAGCACTTAAATTTGTGTGGAACCAGAAAAGGCCCTGAATCGCAAAGGGATTGTTGAGAAGGAAAAAACAAAGCTGGGGCCATGATATTGCCAGATTTCAAGCTATACTACAAAGCTGTGATCACCAAGACAGCATGGTACTGGCACAAAAACAGACACATAGACTAATGGAGCAGAATAGAGACCCCAGAAATAGATCCTTGGCTCTATGGGCAACTAATGTTTGGCAAAGCAGGAAAAACCATCCAGTGGAAAAAAGACAGTCTCTTCAATAAATGGTACTGGAAAAATTGGACAGCTCTATGCAAAAGAATGAAACTTGACCACTCTCCCACACCATACACAAAGATAAACTCCAAATGGATGAAAGACCTTGATGTGAGACGAACCCATCAAAATCCTAGAGGAGAACATAGGCAGCAGCCTCTTTGACATCGGCCTCAGCAACTTTTTTCATGACACATCCCCAAACATAAGAGAAACAAAAGAAAAAATGAATTTGTTGGACTTCATCAAGATTAAAAACTTCTGCACAGCCAAGGAAACAGTCAAAAAAACTAAGAGACAGCCCACGGAATGCGAGAAGCTATTTGCAATTGACACTACAGATAAAAGACTAGTATCTAAGATCTACAAAGAACTTCTCAAACCAAATACACATGAAACAAATAATCAAATAAAAAATGGGTAGAAGATATGAACAGACACTTTTGCAATGAAGACATACAAATGGCTAATAGACACATGAAAAAATGTCCCAAATCATTAGCCATCAGGGAAATTCAAATCAAAACCACACGGAGATACCACCTTATGCCAGTTAGAATGGCAAAAATTGACAAGGCAAGAAACAACAAATGTTGGAGAGGATGTGGAGAAAGGGGATCCCTTTTACACTGTTGGTGGGAATGCAAGTTAGTAAAGCCACTTTGGAAAACAGTGTGGAGTTCCCTTAAAAAGTTAAAAATTGAGCTACCCTACGATCCAGCCACTGAACTACTGGGTATTTACCCCAAGGATACAGACATAGTGAAGAGAAGGGCCATATGCACCCCAATGTTCATAACAGCATTGTCCACAATAGCTAAATTGTGGAAGGAGCCGAGATGCCCTTCAACAGATGACTGGATCAAGAAGATGTGGTCTAGGTATACAATGGAATATTACTCAGTCATCAGAAAGAACGATTACACAACATTTGCAGCAACATGGTTGGTAGATAATGCTAAGTGAAATAAGTAAAGCAGAGAAAGATAATTATTGTATGGTTTCACTCATTTATGGAACACAAGAAATAGGTGGATCGGTAGGAGAGGAAGGAAAGAATGAAGGGGGGGTAAACAGAAGGGGGAATGAACCACGAGAGACTATGGACTCTGGAAAACAAACTGAGGGCTTCAGAGGGGAGGGAGGTGGAAGATTGGGATAGGCCAGTGATGGCTATTAAGGAGGGCACATATTGCATGGTGCACTGGGTGTTATATACAAATAATGAATCATGGAACATTGCATCAAGAGCTGGGTATGTACTGTATGGTGACTAATATAACAAAATAAAAATTATTAAAATATATATCCAATAAAAAAATAAGATATGAACAGACACTTTTGCAATGAAGACATACAAATGGCTAAGAGACACATGAAAAAATGTCCCAAATCATTAGCCATCAGGGAAACTCAAATCAAAACCACACTGCGATACCACCTTACACCATTTAGAATGGCAAAAATTGACAAGACAAGAAACAACAAATGTTGTAGAGGATGTGGAGACAGGGCAACCCTCTTACACTGTTGGTGGGAATGCAAGTTGGTACAGCCACTTTGGAAAACAACGTGGAAGTCCCTTAAAAAGTTAAAAATTGAGCTACCCTATGATCCAGCAATTGTACTACTGGGTATTTACCCCAAGGATAGAGACCTAGTGAAGAGAAGGGCCATATGCACTCCAATGTTCATAGCAGAATTGTCCACAATAGCTAAACTGTGGAAGGAGCCAAGATGCCCTTCAACAGACAAATGGATTAAGAATATGTGGTCCAGGGGCGCCTGGGTGGCACAGCGGTTAAGTGTCTGCCTTTGGCTCAGGGCGTGATCCCGGCGTTGTGGGATCGAGCCCCACATCAGGCTTCTCTGCTATGAGCCTGCTTCTTCCTCTCCCACTCCCCCTGCTTGTGTTCCCTCTCTCGCTGGCTGTCTCTATCTCTATCAAATAAATAAATAAAATCTTAAAAAAAAAGAATATGTGGTCCATATATACAATGGAATATTACTCAGCCATCAGAAAGAATGATTACCCAACATTTGCAGCAACATTGACGGGTCTGGGAGGAGATTATGCTAAGTGAAATAAGTAAAGCAGAGAAAGACAATTATCATATGGTTTCACTCATTTATGGAACATAATAAATAGCAGGGAGATTGGTAGGAGAAGGAAGGGAAGATTGAAGGGGTTTTAAACAGAAGGGGGAATGAACCACAAGAGACTATGGACTCTGGGAAACAAACTGAGGGCTTCAGAGGGGAGGGAAGTAGGGGATTGGGATAGGCTGGTGATGGATATTAAGGAGGGCACATATTGCATGGAGCACTGGGTATTATACACAAATAATGAATCATGGAACACTACATCAAGAACCAAGGGGATACTGTACAGTAACTACCGTAACATAATCGAAATTAATATAAAAAATAAAAGAAAGGATAGAAAATTACAAAATAAGAACAAAAGATGAGAACCATATGATCATTTCAATAGGTACATAAAAGGCATTTGACAAAATACAGGCAAAATATGAAAATTCATGGCTAATATCATCCTCAATGGTGAAAAGGGAGATCTTTTCATCTACAGTCAGGAACAAGACAGAGATATCCCTTTTCTCCATTGTTATTTAACATAGTACTGGAGAGCCGAGCTTCAGCAATCAGACAACCAAAAGAGGTAAAAGGTATCCAAATCATCAAGGAAGAAGTAAAACTTGCACTGTTTACAGATGATATGATACTCTTTATGGAAAACATGAAAGACTCTACCAAAAACTGCTAGAACTGGTAAACAATTCAGTAAAGTTGCAGGTTACAAAATCAATGCAACAGAAATCTGTTGCACTTCTATACACCAAAAATGAAATAGCAGAAAGAGAAATTAGGCAAACAATCGCATTTACAATTTAACCCAAAATAAACCTAGCAGAAGAGGAGAAAGACCTGTACTCTGAAAACTTTAAAACACAGATGAAAGAAATTGAAGATGACACAAAGAAATGGAGAGACATTCTATGCTAATGGATTGAAAGAACAAATATTGTTAAAATATATATATTACCCAAAGCAATCTACACATTTAATGTGATCCCCGATGAAATTCACCAGCACTTTCACAGAATTAGAACAAACAATCCTAAAATTTGTGTGGAGCCAGGAAAGACCCCAAATAGCTAAAGCAACCTTGAAAAAGAGGAGCAAAGCTGGAAGATCACAATCTGGACTCAAGTTATATTACAAAGCTGTAGTGTTAAAACAGTATGGTACTGGCACAGAAGTAGACACATAGATCAATGGAACAGAATAGAAAATCCAGAAATGAATCCACAATTATATGGTCAATTAATCTTCGACAAAGCAGAAAGCAATGTCTATTGGGAAAAGGACAGTTTCTTTAACAGTGTTGGGAAAACTGGACAGCAATATGCAAAAGAATGAAAGTGGACTGTTTTCTTACAATAAGCACAAAAATTAATTCAAAATAGATGAAAGACCCAATTATAAGACATGACACCATAAAAATCCACAGTCAATAACCTCTTTGACATTGGCCATAGCAATGCTTTTGTGCATATGCCTCTTGAGGCAAGGAAAATAAAAGCAAAAATAAATATTGGGACTTCATCAAAATAAAAAGAACAGCAAAAGAAACAATCAACAAAACTAAAGGCAACCTACAGAATGGGAGAAGGCATTTGCAAATGACATGCCTGATAAAGGGTTAGTATCCAAAATATATAAAGAATTTATAAAACTCAACACCCAAAGAATGAATAATCCAATTAATAATCCAAATTAATGGTGTTTCCAAAGAAGACATATGAAAAGGTACTCAATATCACTGACCATCAGGGAAATACATATCAAAACTACAATGAGGTATGACCCCATGACTGACAGAATGGCTGAAAGCAACAACACAAGAAACAACAGGTGTTGGCAAGGATGTCGAGAAAGAGGAACACCCTTGCAATATTGTTGGGAATGCAAACTGGTGCAGCCACTCTGGAAAACAGTATGGAGGTTCTTTTAAAAGTTAAACAAACAAACAAAAAACTATGATCCAGCAATTGCACTACCAGGTATTTATCCAAAGTTTGAAAAATGCTAATTCAAAGGGATACATGCACTCCTATGTTTATAGTTGCATTAGTTACTATAGTGAAATTATGGAAACAGCCCAAGTGTTCATTGACTGATGAATGAATAAAGAAGATGTGGTATATATAATCAATGGAATATTACTCAGCCATAAAAAGAATAAAATCTTGGGGTGCCTAGGTGGCTCAGTTGGTTAAGCATCTGCCTTCAGCTCAGGGCATAATCCCAGGATCCTGGGATCAAGCCCCACATTGGGCTCCCTACTCAAAGGAGAACCTGCTTCTCCCTCCCCCCCTGTTGCTCTTCCTGCTTGTGCTCTCTCTCTCTCTCTGTCAAATAAATAAATAAAAACTTAAAAAAATCCATTTTTAAAAGAAAATTGAAATCTTGCCATTTGCAAAGACATGGATGGAACTAGAAAGTATACAAAGTGTAACAAGTCAGAGAAAGACAAATACTATATGATTTCACTCATATGTGTAATTTAAGAAACAAAACAGATGAACAATAAATAATAAAATAAAAATAAATAAAATGCACTAGAAAAAGATAACGATTATTTTAGAAAATATGAGGTACTAGATCTATAAGAGAACTTATTGAAATGTGTAGAAATTAAAGGAAATAATGAACTGAATAAGCATACCATGATAACAACAGTTTATATTCATATTCACTAGGTATTAAATTTAATGTCTTATTTGACACATGTGAAAGTCCTCTTTATGTTGAGAAATAATTACATCCTACAACCTTTCAAAATATTCTCAATAGTGGAAAAGATCAAGCTCTCTTAACATTATCATATATTCATATCCACATTCTAGTGGCAAAAATAAAATTGATATTTTTGATATAATCATTAATTTCTGAAATGAATATTTTTTTAAAAAATGTTTTACAGTCTCTAAGATGATTATTGAATTTTCCAACATATTAAAGTAAAATTGTTATTAGAGGAAAAGAAAGGGTGGAGGGAAAGTGAGAAGAAAGAGAGATTGATTTTACGGAATTGGATGACATGATTGGTTAGTAAACCCAAAATCTATAGGATGGGCAGCAGCCTAGAGACACATTCAAGTCCAGAGGCACTATACTGGTAGAATTCTTGGGGAGATCAATCATCTTCTAGAGGAGGTCATTCAGTCCTCTTTCTTGGGAAGGTCAATATTTTTCCTCTTAAGGCCTTCAAAAGATTGGATGAGGTCTAACCACAATATGAGAGGATAATTGCCTTTACTCAAAATATATTGATTTAAACGTATATCTCATCTAAAAATTTCTTCGCAGCAACATCTAGACAAGTGTTTGACAAAGTATCTGGGTACTGTGGCTTAGCCAAGTTGACACATAAAATTAACCGTTCCAGTAGAAATAGAAGGAAGGTATTTCAGGTGGACAGGCCATAACAAAAAATATGGAGAGAACAATGTATAAAGTTTGTTCTGAGGTAACTTTGTTCTAGGAAAAGTTACGAAGTATGTTTCACTGCATCATAGTGGAGTGTGCTATTAATTGGATAAGCTGTTAGAAATCATGCCTTTTTTACTTGCTAAGCATATGACTTAAGAAAAAAAATAATATTTATAAACCTCTATTTTCCAGATATTTAAATTGGCATGACATTGATATAAGGATTAAGTGCACTTAAGTATGGAAATCTGTTAGTATACTGTGTGGCACATACTAAGTGTTTAATAGTCGATAGCATACCATAGCATTGCAGTTAAAAGTCCAGACTTTGGAACAATTCTGAGCTCTTATCCTGGTTCTATCAGTTTTTAGTTGAACAGCCTTGCACTAATTACTTATTCTCTCTGTACTTGATTTCTCCTCTGAAAATAGTTATAATAAGAGTAAAACACCCAGCTAGTGTATAGTGATGGCTATATGTGTTAACTATTAGTATTAATAGGGTGGCAGTATAATTTTCTAGGTTAGTTTGTGATGTTTTCCATCATCAGCATTATTCCTTACTTTGTCTTGCCCTTAGAGCTAATAGGAGACAAAAAACATGAAAAGATAGACAAATCTTTGTATTCTGACTTGATGGGTTACTGAACCCAAGGAATCATTAGTGGCTTGTATATCTCAGTGCCTAAAACAAAGGTTGGCAGAAAACATTCGTTATCCAATCCTCTATTTGGAAGTTTCACCTCACTTAAAGGGATAAAGCTGTACTTGCCATTGAAATAGAAGATTAAAGGAGGCTAGAAGGATGTAGCTTTAACAGAGTTAGATGGGGAGGGTGTTTTGGGGATTTCTATGAGTGGGCTAGGTGGAATCTCAAAGATTACTGTGGTATGCATCAAAGCAATAACTCCTGATACCTTTTCCAGACAATATCAGCAAGTCTTTATGCTAAATATGTTTAGTGGTGAGGAAAGCAGAGCGAACACCTTTGATGCTTCCAATAGCAGCAGCGCTATATTGTGTATAGATGACCAACATTTGGCAGCAGTACTAACAGAAGGACTAATGGTGATGATGGAAATATCAGGAACTAAATACTACAGCCATGTCCCATTTTTCCAGGTATTATTTAAGCCCCAAGACCCTTTCTAACCATTTCAAGGTGATGCTAATAGTGATGTTCCATGGGTCAAACTTCGAGTAGCAAATTATTAGATTCTCATTTGTCCTTTGGGACTATCTTTTAATATCTAGATATTTTCTATTCAAGTTCTCTAACTTTTATCCTCATTTTTTGAAAAGAACCTAGAAGACATGGTCTCATTAGCTGTACTTTTAAGTGTTCTGATTCTGATGAAGCACTCTACAATACTATGTAGATATTTATCATTTATTTGCTTATCATACATTGATTAAATAATTAAATATTAGTGATTAATCTCTTAAGATGTGCCAGACAGTATTTTAAGCACTGAAGATAGAGTGAAGACTGGGAGAAGGAGTAACATCTTTTTTTTTCTTTAGAGGGAGAGAGAAAGAGAGCATGGCATGAGGGGAGGGACAGAGGGAGAGGGAGAGAGAGAAAGAGAGATTCTTAAGCAGACTCAATGCCCAACATGGAGCCCAAGGCAGAGCTTAATTTTACAACTCTGAGATTATGACCTGAGCTGAAATCACATCAGATGCTTAACCGAGCCACACAGGTGCCCCTGGAGTAACAGCTTTTAATTTAGACATTAAAAAAATAACTTTTCAACCAGTACATAAAAAGATACTCAATGCCACGAGTAATTAGGGGAATGCAAATCAAAACCACAATAAGATATCATTTCACATTCACTAGAATGACTAGAATCAAAAAGTGAGATAAATACTTTGGTGAGGATGTAGAAATCAGAAATTTCATACACTGCTTGAAAATGTAAATGTTGCAAGTGTTTTGGAAGACAGTGTGGTAGTTTCTCAAATGATAAACTCAGTTACCATATGATATGATAAATATTTCCAGTCTTTGGCATATACTCAAGATAAATGAAATCATATGCCCACACAGAAACTCATACATATATATTCACAAAAAACATTAATAATAGTAAAAAGGTAAAAGCAACCCAAATGTCTATTAATGGACAAATGTATAAACACACATTATTTATCTATACAATAGAATATTATTCAGCCATAAAAAGAATGAAGTACTGATAATATATTATAATATGAATGAACCTAAGTTCAGTATACTAAGGAAAGGAAATTAATTTCAAAGGACCACGTAGCTACATTATTCCCTTCCTATGAACATCCAGATCAGGGAAATCGACAGACAGAAAGTAGATTAGAGGTTGCTTAGGGCTGAAATCAGGGATGGGGGCATATAGGAGTGATCGCTGAGGAGCATGCCATTTCTTTTTGAGATAACAGAAATTTTCTAAAATTGACTGTGATGTGGTTTCACGTATCTGTGAATATACTAAAAAAACACCGAGTTGTACACTTTAAATGGGTGAAGGCTATGAGAATCGTATTTCAGTAAAACATTTTTTTTAGATCGCTTTTCCTGTTTGGTGAATTGACTAGGGGAGGGAAATCATGGAAACTGGGAGGGTACATAGGAGATAATTTCATCAGCCCAGTATGATACAAGTAAAATACTGACCACAGGACACCCAGTTGGTTAAGCATCTAGTTGGTTAAGCATCTGCCTTCGGCCCAGGTCATGATCCCAGGGTCCTGGGATTGAGCTCCACATTGGGCTCTCCACTCAGCAGGGAGCCTGTTTCTCCCTATCCCTGTTCCTACCTCTCTGCCTGCTTTGATCTCTCTCTGTGTGTTAAATAAATAAATAAAAGCTTTAAAAAAAAAAACAACATTGACTAGAGTGGTAGCAATGAGGATAGAAAAAGGTGAATTAATTCCAAATTTATTTTGGAGAAATAGCTGGCAAAACTTGCTAAAGGATTTGTTATTGATAATGAAGGAGAGAGTGAGACGGAGAAGATCAAGGTTGACTGACATATTTTTGGCCTCAGCAACTGGATAATAAGGATGTGGTTATTGAGAAGAGATTTTCTAGGAATGAAAGCAAGGTGACACAGGTTTGGGTTAGATATCCTATGGGGGAAATCTAGTTTACTTTTTAATAATAACTAGCCAGATGAATATATGAATCTAAATCTCAACTAAGATTAAGGCTGGTATATAAATGTCATTTATTTATTGGTTATTCATATTAGTAATTTTTTTTCTGCACATCAGTGGAACACTAATAAAAACTAGATGCATTCCTGCCTTAAAGGAATTTACACTGAAGGACACATCCTCTTTAAACCAAAAAATTAAATAAATGTGTGAGTACATTAAGTGTGATGCAGTAAAGCATTTGCTATTTAGTAATACTTTATTTAATCTGAGCTTGGTTAAGAGACTCTAAAATCTAGCACTAGGGATCTTTACAGCATGGAAAGACTCTAAACATTTCCAAACTCTATGCCTATTCCCTGGAGCTATAAACAGGAATGATTGTGCAAAGGCTCTCTTACAGCTGCACACATCATGCAGAGATGAAAAATAAATAATAATGTTCAGATATGCCTCTGTACCCACGGATCCAGATACCAATTAGATCTTGTTTTTATTTTTTTAAATTTTTTTATCATCTCCTTTTTTTTTTTTTAAATCCCTTAGCCCCAACTGATTCTAATTTTATTTAGGGCTGAAAAAACACTTGCTTAAGGTAAAGGAAATGATGTTCACAGAGCAGTAGAGATAACTGGGAAGCAAGTTGAAAATTGAAAAAAAAAAATGCCTACAGCAGAGTTGCTCTAATTCTACTCAAGATTTAATGTATTCTCTAAACTAATCACTCCCCAAACTATGGTTTCACCCTCTCAGAAATGTAAGGTGCTTGTTTTAGCCCTGTTCTAGTGAGGGAAGTACAGGGCATTGAAACATTAGGTAGGAGCCTACTTGTTTATAGAGCAGAAAACTAGAAGAGTCCTGTGTGCCCTAAGAAAAGTTTATCTGAACTCAATGTTGTTTTCCTTTTAGCTAAAGTCTGTTTCTATCCATTCAGACACAGCATCAGTCATGATATTGTCAGTGCCCTAAAGGCAAAGAAGTGAGGGCAGTAATGTCAGAGTGACAATGTCATCACCATAGATAGTGTCAGTGACAGGGATGGATGTCAATGTGGTTATGATGAGGATGACAGTGATGACAATGGAGAAAGTATCCAAAAGCATCATGGATTTGTCACTGTCCCCAGAGATGAAGACTTGACTTCAGTGACATTTCTAACAGAGGGAAGAGTCTCCTGAACACAGCCTGGATTTGGTGAGGGGATGACTCAAAATACTGTCCTTTTTCAGTAGTATAAAAGGAATCAGATAAAACTTAGGGCTTATTAAATTATGGGAACAGTGAACAATTTCAGTATCCCCAAGAGTTTTATTTTTTAACATAATTTGTATATATGTATGAGAATAATTATAAAAATAAAGATAGGAATGATAAAGACAAATGATTCTTCCTATATTTGTCTATATTTAAAGGTTTCAAATTTATCAAATAATAAACACACACTGTAAAAAATACATAAGGGGCACCTGGATGGCTCGGTTGGTTAAGTGTCTGCCTTTGGCACAGGTCATGATCCCAGGGTGCTGGATTGAGCCCCACACAGTAGCCCAGCTTCCTGCTCAGTGGGGAGCCTGCTTCTCCTCCTCCCTCTGCTGCTCTCCCCCACCATGCACATGTGCTGTCTCTGAAATAAATAAATCTTTAAAAAATAAAAATAGATAAAAAGGACATAATTCAGTAGTGTTTATATGTGTGTTTGAAAATAATGCAAAGTCATTGCAAATATTAATAAAGAAATAAAATGAAACTAGATATTAAAATACCCTGAAAGCTTATTAATTCAAATATTATTGTTATTTTGCTCCTGTTTTTGTCATTTCTTTAAAAAAAACTTCGTTGTTTAATTCATTAATTATTATTCTTTTCAAAAGTAACATATTTTGTTTTTGTTTTTGCTTTTTCTGCATGCTGTTTTACCAATGGATTTATCCCAGATGTTATGATATATAATGTTTTCATGACTGTTCTTTACTAGGAAATTTTACTCAGTAGTTAGAATTTTTAATTTCCATATGAAAATTATTTGTTATTATTTAGTTTATTTGCTATTTGATTTTGTTATTAATTAGATGCTTCATTACACTATGGTCAGAGAACATTTTCTGGATTATTTCTACTCTTTGAAATTTATTGACATTTCTTTGAGATTTCTTTTGAAATTTATTGAGATTTCTTTTTGAAATTTATTGAGATCTTTCTTTGGGCTAATGTATGGAAATTAAAGAGAATACATCATCAAACAGAAATAAGTTGTTTTTGTTTGTTTGTTGTTCATTTTTTTAGGGTATAGAGTTCCATATATACCCACTAAAACTGTCCAATGAATCGTATAATTGTGCCATTTACATTTTTCCATGTGGGACTCTTACTCTGTTGGTTTAAGTGCTATCAGCATCACTTACACAATTTGGAGTTTGCATTTTCTTACTTTGTTTCACTAAATATGTGATTTGTGGTTTGTTCTGCTTTTAGATTTCCTTCAATCCATGAAAAGTGAAATGACTCAAACCTAATATTATATGCTTACTGAAACCTAATAAGATCCTGCTAATTGGAAAATTACTAAAAAATGTAAACAGTGACTGAGTTGAAGCTTAGCTATGACTGATCTAAAGAATAACAAAAATAATTTCCAATTTCTTAAAACTGCTAAGGTAGAATGGTTTCCTACTGATTTGATATGGCTATATTGTTAGGTTTATCCATATTCTTAAATTAATAAATATGGATTTATTTTAAAGTATATCTTATAACACATATGTTTTTACTAAATTAAATTCCCTTTCCATTAGGGCACCTGGGTGGCTCAAATAAGTGTCTGCCTTCGGCTCAAGTCATGATCTCAGGGTCCTGGGATTGAGCCCTGCATTGGGCTCCCTGCTCAGTGGGGAGTCTGCTTCTCCCTTTGACTTTGCCTCTGCCCACCCCTCCCCACTATTCATGCTCTCACTCTCTCTCAAATAAATAAATAAATAAATAAATAAATAAATAAAATCTTTTTTAAAAAAATTACCTTCCATTGGTTACTCTGAGATAGATTCTCACCTTCATTTATTGTGTGATGCGTAAGAATGCATATAACAGAGCACCACGGTTCTCAACATAATAGACCAAACCAAATCTATATCTTGATGATCAAATAATCTGTGAGTTGACATCAGATTTTTCAGGGAACTTTTCTTAAACTATATGGGAACAAATTTTCCACTGTCGCTTGGTTAAATAACCAAACAGCATCAAAATGCTAAGGATATTCAAATAATTCTGCTGAATTATAATATGAATCTGAAAACCAAGACAACACTTGATCCTTTTTTCTCTACTTATATAATTATAATTACTGCCATCATTAAGAATACCAGTGTATGAGGGAAAAAAAACTTAGAACTTTAGATTGCATATTCCTTTTCTTCAGCTAAACAATTAGGGACATCTCTAAGTTGGTTGATTCAAGCAGGACCAATTCTTTAAGTGACTTTCCTGCAGTTGCTATTTCTTCACCCCTTGGCTGAGCCAGCCTTTGCCAGTGGCATAAGCATTTTGTTGCAGTCAATGAAGTTGATAAATGAAGCACCCTTATGTAAGCAGAAACTATTAATAAAACTGCTCTTAATGGGTGGTCTGACTGCTTGTACCATGCAAGCTCATATACTGACATACAAGAAGAAATAAAAGACTTATTCATCATTGTTTTTTATTGATCAGCGTGACAATCTCACTTTGTGGACAAATACTACAGCTAAATTTTGTAGTTTAATGTCTTGGTCAAAATGTTGCTATCTTTCTAATAAATGCAATAGATTATTTCAAAAAAAATGAAATGTACTTTACTGTGTCTATATGAGGCAATGATAGCATGTGATTTGTTGCAAACAATTCTTTCTTCGTTCTGTTTTTTTGCCAGTAGAAGAAAAGAATTTATATAGTTCAGGCATAACTTGGTGATTTAATAGCCAAACCCCACCTATCATTAAAACAGTATATTCAGTTACATGGTGTATATTATTTTACAAGTTCCTTTGACTTATAGATCAGCATTGAGATATAAATTCTTAGTTTTAGTAGTAAATTGTTATTTTTCCCCTGATACTTTTTGCGAGTGTGTCCCACTTCAAAACACTTCATTTACAAGGTCATAAAAATAGCCTTTTCTACAACATTCTATATATATATTTTTTAACTTTCAAATTTGGATTTGTAATCCAAACTGTTGTAAATTGTTTTATGACCAGAAAATGCCAATTTCTTAAATACCTCATGTGTACTTGAAATGATAATATTCTCAGCAGTTGCTAAGTATAGAGTTCTATGTAGGTAAGTTCAGCCAAGTTTGTTACTTGAGTTGTTTAGAACTTTTAATTATTGCTGTCTATGTATCTTATTAGCTAATGAGAAGTATATTAAATTTTCTTACTGTGTTTTTAAGTTTATTTCTTCTACATATCTGTAAATGTTTTCATTATATAATTTGATGTTATTTTGTATGAACATTTAGAATTTTGATTTTTTTAATGGATTGATCCTATTATAGTTATTAAGTATCCCTCCTTTTATGTAGAACTGCTTCTTTTTTTTAATTTAAAGATTTTATTTATTTATTCGACAGAGATAGAGACAGCCAGCGACAGAGGGAACACAAGCAGGGGGAGTGGGAGAGGAAGAAGCAGGCTCATAGCGGAGGAGCCTGATGTAGGGCTCGATCCCATAACGCTGGGAGCACGCCCTGAGCCCAAGGCAGACGCTTAACTGCTGTCCCACCCAGGCGCCCCTATGTAGAACTGCTTCTTGGCTGAAAAACTGCTTTATCTGATAGCTAGTCTCTTTTTCATAATGTTTGCAGAGTTGCTATTCACTTTCAAATAATCTTTGTTTTATGTATTTAAAATGTGTTTCTTAAAAATCAGTATATGGTCATTTTGTTTTATTATCCAGTCAGTTAGTCTTTGTAATTTGTTTGGATTATTTTATCCTCTCACTCTAATGAGATTACTGATTTATCTATGCCTTAATCTATGATTTTACTATTTGTTTTTTAGTGTCCTTTCCTTTCCCGCTTTTTTCTATTAATGATTTTATTTTATTATTTAATTCACTCTCGTATAGATTGTTGGATATACCATAGAGAATACAACATGCATTCTTGACTTATTAGAATATATTAAAAATTACTTTTAGCTCTTTTAGACAATATCATGGACCTCAGACACTTTAGTTCAATTATGCTACTACCTTTGATGTTATTATCATGAATCTCAATATATATAACAAAATATAACTTAGTAATATTGTTTTACAGTCAACATTTGTATATCTTTATCCAAACATTAATAGTAGAAAATTCGGATGAATTCTAAAGTGGCTGTTTCATTTTATAATCCTATCAGTAATGTAGGAGAGTTCGTTTTTCTACATTTTTGCCTATGATTGGGTTTATCAAGTTTTAGAAGTATGCATGCACACGTGCATCAAAATGGAGATGGAGTCTCATAACATACTTTTCTTAGTGGTTATTCACACATCTCCTTTTGTGAAGTGCCACTTCATGCTATTGCTCATTTTTTTAATTGGGTTATGGGCATTTTATTATTGATTCGTAGGAGTTCTTTGAATACTGAGGAAATTCGTCTCTCATCATATAAATGTATATTTATATGTACATATAAAGAGAATGAATATTTATTACATTAGATGTTACTGTATATATATTTTTATTTTATTTATATATTTTATTTATTTATTTATTTATTTATTTATAGAGAGGGAGAGAGAGAGCATGAATGGGGTCAGGGAGTGGCAGAGGGAGAGGGAGTGAAAGAATCTTAAGCAGGCCCCATGCCCAGCAGGGGTCCAACAAGGGGCTTGATCTCACAACCCTGAGACCTTGGCCAAAAGAAGAGTTGGACACTTAACACTGAGCTACCCATGCATCACTATATTTTCATTCTAAAATTCATTTTCTAATAACTTTTTGATAGTAAATAAATGTAAGATTAAATTTTGTATGTTGACCCATTATTCATCAAATTTTTCAATTCAATTAAGTCTATACATTACTTGTAGATTCTTTTGTATGTTTGTTGTACAGAATCATCACTTACAAACACAGACAGCTATACTTCTTCCTTTCTAATATATAAACTTCTTTATATATATATATATATACACTAGCTGGGAATTTCATCAAAGTTAAAATGAACATAATGGTAGTAAACATCTTTGTCTTATTCCAGACCTCAGATCTCAGGGACAAGTATTGAATTACTACATCATTGACTATTATCATAGAATTTTTGTAGACAATATTTGTCAGATTGAGTTCCCTCTATTCCTATGTTGCTGAAAGTTTTCATAATATAGTGGTCTTGAAATGTGTCAGATTTGTTTTCTACATCTAACATTATGATACAATTTTTCACCTTAACTGTGTTAATATGTTGTATTATACTGATTGACCTTTTAAAAATTATAAACCTTCTTTGCATTCCTGGGATAAACATTACCATTTTAGTTAGTTTTGCCTTAATGTTTAACATCTGTTGTGTTATTAGGAAGTTTCCAACTTGGAAATCAGTATTCACTTAAAAAAAAGTTTCTAATCTTTTTACTAATATTTTGTCTAAGATACTGACATCCTTTTTGCATGGTGTTTGCCTGTAATTTTCATTCTTAAAATGTCTTTCTTGTGCTTTGGTACTAGAGTTTTTCTAGCTACATAAAATAAATTGGGAAATGTTCCCCCTTTGATTGGATGTATTGGTAAAAGACTGATATTTCTCCTGAAAAGTTTTAATCAGAAAGTTTTAAATTTATATGTTTAAAATTTTAATAGTTTATAAGACCGCATCTATTTTTTGGTTTTATTTTAATGCCAGTTAGTTAACATACAGTGTTATATTAGTTTCAAATGCACATGTAGTGATTCAACACTTACATAACAGCACCCAGTGCTCATCACAAGTGCACTCCTTAATTCTCATCACATATTTTACCCATCCCCTCCCCTTCTCCCCTCTGGTAACCATCAGTTTTTTCTCTATATTAAGTTACAGATATTATCTAGTTTTTTTCTCTAGTATTAGGAGTCTATTTCTTGGTTTCTCTCTCTCTCTTTTATTCCTCTTTGCTCATTTGTTTTGTTTCTTAAATTCCACATGTGAGTGAAATTATACGGTATTTGTGTTTCTCTGACTAATTATTTTGCTTAGCATTACACTCTCTAGATCCATCCATGTCCTTGAAAATGGCAAAATTGCATTCTTTTTTATGACTGCATAATATTTCATTACATATACATATATGTGTGTATTTCATTACATATACGTGTGTGTGTATACTTCATGTCTTTTTTATCCATTCATCAATTGATGGTTACTGGGGGGGCTTCCCTATTTTGGCTATTGTAAATAATGCTGCTATAAACATCAGTGTGCATGTATCCCTTTGAATTAGTGTTTTTGTATTCTTTGAGAAAGTACCTAGCAGTACAATCACTGGATCATAGGGTAGTTCTATTTTTAACTATTTGAGGAACCTCCATACTATTTTTCAGAGTGGCTGCACCAGTTTGCATTCTAATAGAGCACAAGTGTTCCTTTTTCTCTCACAAAAACCTATTGTTTCTTTTGTTGATTTTAGCCATTCTGACAGGGGTGAGGTGATATCTCACTGTAGTTTTGATTTGCATTTCCCTGAAGGTAAGTGATGATGAACATCTCTTCATGTGTCTGTTGGGCATCCAGATGTCTTCTTTGGAGAAATGACTGTTCACATCTTCTGCCCATTTTTTTAAATTGAATTATTCATTTTTGGTATGTTGAGTTGTATCAGTTCCTTATATATTTTAGATACTAACCCTTTATCAGAAATGTAATTTGCAAAGATCTTCTCCCATTTCATATGTGGCCTTTTAGTTTTATTGATTGTATCCTTCACAGTGCAGAGGTTTTTTTTTTTTTTTTTTTATGTAGTCCAAAAGTTTATTTTTGCTTTTATTTCCCTTGACTCAGGAAACTTATCTAGAAAGAAGTTGCTATGGCTGATGTCAAAGAGGTTACTGCCCTGTATTCTTCTAAGATTTTTGTAATTTTAGGCTTCATATTTAAGTCTTTAATCCATTTTGAGTTTATTGTTGTATATGGTGAAAAAAGTGGTCTAGTTTAATTCTTTTGCATATTGCTGTCCATTTTTTCCAACACTGTTGAAGACACTCTCTTTTTCCCACTAGACATTCTTTCCTGTTTTGTCAAAGATTAATTCACCATATATTTGTGGGATTATTTCTGGGTTTTCTGTTCTGTTCTATTGATCTATGTGTCTATTTTTGTGCCAGTACCATACTGCTTTGACTACTACAGCTTTGTAATAGATCTTGAAGTCTGGAAATGTGATACCCTCAGCTTTGCTCATCTTTTTCAAGGTTGCTTTGAATATTTGGGGTCTTTCCTGGTTCCATACAAATTTTAGGATTTTTTATTCTATCTCTATGAAAAATGCTGGTGGTATTTTGATAGGGATTGCATTAAATATGTAGATTGCTTTAAGTAATATAGATATTTTAACAATATTTGTTCTTCTAATCCATGAGCATGGACTGTCTCTCCATTTCTTTGTCTCATCTTCAATTTCTTTCATAAATGTTTTATAGTTTTCAGAGTACAGGTCTTTCACTCCTTCACCTCTTTTGTTACGTTTATTTTGATTACAATTGTAAATGGGATTGGTTTCCTATTTTCTCTTTCTACTGCTTCATTGTTGGTGTATAGAAATGCAACAGATTTCTGTAAATTGAATTTGTATCCTGCAACTTTACTGAATTTGTTTATCAGTTCTAGCAGTTTTTGGTGGAGTTTTCAGCTTTTCTATAAACATTATCATGTCATCTGCAAATAGAGACGGTTGTACTTCTTTCTTACTGACTTGGATTCCTTTTATTACTTTCTTTTTCTTTCTTTCTTTTTTTTTTTTCTGATTACTGTGGCTAGTACTTCCAGTACAATGATACATAAAACTGATGAGGGTAGACATCCTTGTCTTGTTTCTGACTTAGGGGAAAAGCTGTTTTTTCCCCATGAAGGATGATGTAGCTATTTTTTTCCCCTGCACATATGGCCTTTATGATATTGAGGTATGTTCCCTCTAAACCTACTATGTTGAGGGTATTTTTTTTTAATTATGAAATGATGTACTTTATTGAATGTTTCTTCCACATCTATTGAAATGATCATATGTAATGTGGGGCTGCTAGCAGATGGTCAAGAAAGAATTCTAGAGACATTTTCAGTGCAGAAAGGTGCTTTTATTATAGCTTGGGGAATGGGAACCATGGGCAGAAAGAACTGAACTTTTGCGGTGTGAAGTCAGTGGTTATATACTTAGTGCTCAAGGAGGAGGGAACATGCAGGGACTTAGATCATAAATGTCTTCTTTGAATTTTTACTCATAAAACTACTTTTGTAAGATTTCTGTGGTCCTTATCATTTAGGTCAGTATTAACTATTTGGGAGATTTGCAGCAGTCATGAGACCCTTTAAGAATATAGCAACCAGCACTCATTAGATCCTTATTGAAATGATGTAGGCTATAGGACAGCCTTTTGGGTTCATAAATTTTGGGGCCATAAATCTTTAAGGTTGTTGAAGGGTGAAGAGCTCATTTCATGTAACTTCGTCAAGCTGAGAGGGGGCATAGAGATGTCCCTACTTATGGGCTGAAATTGATCACTACCTGTCCTTACAAGTAACTATTATAAGGGGCACCTGGGTGGCTCGTTGTGTCTGACTCTTGGTTTTGGCTCAGGTCATGATCTCATGGGTCATGAGAATGAGTCCCATGTTGGGCTCCACACTCAGTGGGGAGTCTGCTTGAAGTTTCTCTCCCTCTGCCCCTCTCCCACTCATGCTCTTTCTCTCTTTTCCTGTCTCTCTCTCTCAAATAAATAATATTTAAAAACAACAAACAAAAAATAATTATTATGGAAGGCAATTACTACAGAGTCAGGAGTAGACACTGGGGTGAATTAGTTTCTAGTAGTAAGGAACAACTGTTGGCTTGGTGAAGGAATCAGGAACTGCTTGCATGTATCTTGGCAATAGAAGAGAACAAAGCAAAATAGACAAAACATTAGGATTATTATTACAATAAAAATAAGAGCAATGAGAAGCCCTTTCATCATGGACCATAGTCCACCTCCTGACCAGGAAGGTAACCAATCATAAAGTGACAATGTTGGGTCTTCAGGAGCACCAGTTTAATTATTTATGTCAGTAAATAATCCTGTTATATTTTTGTTATAATCTGGAATGTAGACACAACAATCTACTTTAATAATGACACATGTTCCTGCTTGTGCTGATTTTAAGAATACTAATATCGTTCTATTTTGTAGGATTTCTTACACATTTGAGTGACTTTAGTTTTTAATAATGTAATGTTATTTTGAGAGTCATTTAAGGCCTTCATTGTGTATTTATCAAGTGCTTCCATGTGCCATATGATGTCTTCTAAACCTATTGATGGAAGAAAAAGAGATGTCAGAATGTCATACCAAATGAACACAGATTTTGTCCATCATTGTTTTAGATGTGGAAGATTACCTGGACTTGTGATAATCTTAGTGTTATAGCCATGCATCTAGGAATAACCTATAGTACATCTTCCAATCCAGCCTGGTGTAAGCGATAGCCATAAATTTGACCCATATAACCATTGTGTTCCATTAGGTGCCAGCCATTTGATGCCTGGTGGCCTGGTCTAGTCAATAGCAAACCAATTGGTTGCCTGTAAAATAATGGCATTTTCACAAGTTTCTGGGGGGAGCCATCTCATATTTGATATAATCCTTGGGTGTATCAGTAAGAAGGACTACATAGGAAATTTGTCATGAACCTATATGTGGGTTGGCATATTCAACTAAAATTTTGATAGTTTGAGGATAAGAGAAAGGCCTTTTAAAGCCTGGAGAGTTCCATGTGATATTTACCATAGGCTAACAAGAAACTATTTTTTTTGTAATAGAAATATCCCTATATGCGCTGGTATTGTGGTGATATATCATATCAGTTATTTATTGATATAAATAATACCAGTCTGTAGCTTTTAATGGAGAAACCCACCAAGGGAGGGCAGAAGTGCTTGATATGGGCAGTAAGCCACAAATCCAGCACAAAGATAGGTTTTATAGCTCAGCATAATGTTGTGCCCATTGTTTACAACCCTTTTTTTAAAAAGGGTTACCACTAAGGCCTGATGTGCATGTTTGCTAAAACTTTGGATACATTAGCAGAGTCATCTGGGATATATACACAATGTTTAATCTCAATATTTGCATAGTAACTTTTTCTTTGACTTGCAGTCAGGATATCAAGGGCCATTAGGTTTTAGAGGGCCAATTTTCAAATTTGTGGGTGACTTCATGTTGGGTTTGGCTAAAGGTGGCTGCTATATGCTTGGCTAAATCCCTGACTTTTTTACATCAGTAGATATGACCCCCAAGACTAATATGGCTAAGGGATAAGGAAACCATCTTTGCCTGATGTCTAGTCTTAATATCCTAATTATGAAGAATCACTGGCAAGTGAGAGATGACTTGTTCTGGGAGATAAGGGCATCTCCAAGTACATTATCCTATCCAATCCAATGATAAGGAAGATGAGGTCATCTATTATTTCCATAAGTCCATAGTTAACCACATGGAGTGAGGTATGCCTTGGTTTTTAAGGAGCAATTTTGTTATACCAGCAACATAGAACTGATCAAGGTGACAGCTGAGGTATATAATTGCTGGGGAGTGCATCCCATTGTCCAGCTGTTTAAATAATCTTATGCCCATAGGGTCCCTTTTATTTATCTACAAAGTAACAAGCAAGAAGATTGTCTGTACATGAGCTGTTATGGCAAACTCTCTGAAGTTTACCTCAAGTTGTCTAGCTTAGGCAAACATTTAAAGGCAATCAGAACTAGTATCTAACATCCATAAGGACACATTATTGAAATATAATTTTTCTCTCTAAGTTCACCCTTATTTCCAAAGATAGCCAAATCAAGACTAATTTATAAAACAAGTCCAGTTTTAACAAACTTTGCCTAATTATTTACTTTAGGTCAGCAAGAACAGTGATTAATCATATAGATCCTTTAAAATCTGCTTTGCTGGAATTTTTATAATGAATCTCTAGATTGACATTTTGATAGCCTCTTGAGGCCAAAGCCAAGCCAAATACTTGTTATCAGATTTGCCTGCACCACCTGTTGAGTTGGGTGAATTCCTCTTCCTGGGGTCCCCAAAGTATCCTGAAGTTCCTATACTTTCCAGGAAGTGAAACTCTAGGAACTCTGTAAATAGGGTATCTGGCCAATATTTCCATAGTACTCCATTGGCTATTTAAAGTCAATCTTAATTCCTTAAATCTGTCTGGTCATATCTAAGTCTATGCATGTCTCTCTCAAATATGACATTACAGTCAAAACCTTGATAATATAACCAATGTTTCCAATGGTGTCCTATTACAAGGAGAACAAATTCTTATTGAACTTATGCAAATAACTAATGCCAATAACTGCCATACTCACTGAGAATTTCTGAATTCTGGAGGGTTCAGATAGGGAGAAAAGTTAAATGCTTCAATTTGTTCACAAAGGAATATTCTATCATCTTCTTCAATTCATTCAGTCTTATGTTATTAATTTTTGCTCTATTTCAATGCAGCTTTCCCATTAGTTCTGGAAATTCTTACCCAGTTCAGTTTTATGATTTTAAAGATATCAAAACCCTTTATTTGTCAAAAGTCCTTTTTTATGAATCTCCTTGAAGATGAAACACATTATGTGAGAGCATCAGAAAAATAAGTGACAAAAAAAAAACAACCCTCAAAAATGGACATGATTAAAGATCTAATATAAGAGTTCATTATAATGCAATTGACAAAGGAATCCATTTATTTCTGTGATACAACATTTCAATAATTCAAGTAATGACCTTATACCAGGACAGGTTAAAATTTCAGGAATTTCATATATTTTCTTAAATACTTATAGCATCTATCCATATAATACAATCTATTGCTCATCATTATTGGTTTGATAGTATTTTCCAAGTAACTTAACATACCAAATTAACAAACCTAATTAATTAAAAGACTTAATTTACTATTTATTATTTATTTATTTTTAAGATTATTTATTTATTTATTTGTCAGAGAGAGACAGTGAGAGAGGGAACGCAAGCAGGGGGAGTGGGAGAGGGAGAAGCAGGCTTCCCGCTAAGCAGGGAGCCCAATGCGGGCCTCGATCCCAGCTGGGATCATGACCTGAGCCGAAGGCAGATGCTTAACGACTGAGCCACCCAGGCTTCCTTCATTTACCATTTAAATCTTGGAAACTTTGTTAAAATCCCAAGAAAATTTTAAAGCATGTACACTAATAGGATTACAGATTATTATGAATTTAATATTAATTATCTATTTACCCAAGCTGGCAACAAGAGATTCTACAGAAGGTTATACAATTGTTAGGAAGCTTAGCTCCTTTAATATTGAGAAGTTGCAGTCCTCTTAAGTAATCAAAGTTCTGATACAGACAAAACATAAAACTTTGGCTTTGGGGCAGATAAAAAAAATTATTTTCTTACCAAGAGCAGACCCACAATCCAAGAAATGTTTGTCTTCTGAAGAGAGAGAAAAAAATAGAATTTCCATCTTATGCCATTGTATTTTTAAAATCTATTCATTTCAACCTTTATTCTTGGTCATACATTTTTCTTTTCCCAATGCTTTCCCTTCACAAACCTTCTACAACTTTCTTTTTCACTCAGATTTTTTCCTAAATCTTTTCTTTCCAAACAACCAGTCTCATTTTAGGACAAAATTACTTTCCTTTTCTTCAACAAAATGTATCCCCATTCCTTATATCTTTCTTATTCAATGCACATCTTTTCTTGCATATAGAGCTGTTTCTCTTATTTCCATCTGTCTTTTTTTTTTAATGATTTTTTATTATATTATGTTAGTCACCATACAGTACATCCCTGGCTTCTGATGTAAAGCTCAATGATTCATTAGTTGTGTATAACACCCAGTGCACCATGCAATTATTTCCACCTGTCTTAATTACATTTGGCAGAATTTGAACTCTTAGAAACCTTAGTCTCTGGTGAAAATTAAGTAGCAACCAATTGTGAACTGTCTGTCACATCACAATTCTTCGGATCAGCATATTTAAGAATATATTTCATAATTTCTAAAAACATATGTTTTTCCATAGTATGATCTTTCAGTAAAGCATAAAGCATATTTATCATCAGACCCAATTATCCTCAGCTTCTCTGCAATAAGAAGCCAAACCTATAAACCTATATTCAGTAACCAGAGCTTTAGTATTTTATCTTACTTAAAAGGCTTAGATATTCAATGTCTTTAACCCAATTTGTTATCTAACTTAGAAAAACTTAAAAGTTTCAGGTTACCAAAGATATCGAAAGCTATCTTAACAATTGCCCATGAAAACTTTGAGACAGACAAACCTAGCCATCATTTTAAGTCATCTTTTTGCTGACACATTGCAACAGAGATAACATGAACTTATTTGACTTGTAGTAAACATTGGTAGAACAAGAGCATTAAATTTAATGCTAATAACTCCAAAGGCATGTCTACTTTAATTAAACTAACAAACATAAATTAGTTTTAATACATAATAGGTTGCAACTGTGTCCACTCAAAAGTTAATCAATTTGTTCCCTCCCCAATGTCAATTTTTACATGGGGCACCAGTAAGAAAATATGAAGTGGGTTGTTTAAGTCCAGGGAGGGTGCTCTTTGGTCTTTGATACTGAGGGCAGGAGGAGCAGGAGCTGATGGCACTGGGGACACAGAGGATAGTATAGGAGTTTGTTATGCAAGCCTTGCCCATGGTGGTACAGAAAGAGAAGGAGGGAGGGGGAGGCAGAGGAGGTGATTTACTGCCAGCAAGGCTGAAGGCAGATAAGAGCACAGAGGGCAAAGAAAGAGGACTCCTGGTCTCAATGTTCATCAGCTCACACAGGTGAGCAGAGGCATGTTTTTTTCCACTAACAAAAAGTGAAAATAGGCAGTTCATGTTGGAACAGAGAAGACAGGAAACTTCCTCAAAACAAGAGGGGTTCTGGCAGTTTCTGGGAATATTCCTTAAAGTCCCCATTCCAAGGTAGACAACACAGATAATTGGTTTCAATTATCATAGCCATTACCCCGGAGATGAATGAAGGAGAAACCCCCACATACAACAACAGTAACTTGGGTCTATTAGGAGGAGGAACAGTGAGAGAGTCACTGTCTTCTTTGTTAGGGATGGACTGTGTTTCCTCTGACAACCTGGGTTTGTTAGAAGGAGGCCTATTTTGATAATCATCATCCAATATGATAGGAAGGCATTTATTAGTTTGGTTAGTGGCCAAACACATTCTTCAAGAGGCCCTTAGGTTGGGATCCTGATGTAGGACCATGAAGACTTGGTCATAGGATACCTCAGTCCACTTGCTCTGTTTTTTACAGAACAGATCTAACTGATAGATCATATTGAAGCTTAATATCCCATTAATGGGGCATTTTTCCTTGTCTCCTAAGGAATACTGAGGCCATGCAGTGTTACAGAAGATCAGTCTTTTCTTTCTTAAATCGTGCAATCCAAATTGATAACATTGGGTTAAAAGGTATCTCAAGAGAGAGAGTCCTTGAGGACTGAGAGGAGAACCTACATTCTTAGAAAAGTAGAGAAGGTCCCATTACCAAGAAAATCCCCTCTTACTCCCAGGTGACATTCCAGAAAGGATATGTCATAGGTTCCTAGTGTCAAACTGACTGGAGATGTCCCTCAAATAAAAATTGCTAAGAACACAGCCTTGTAGGAGGGATTTCAGAGTCTCCACTTCCCCACTGCATTCTAGACTACAAATGGGTGCCAGTGAATGGACCAAAAGACCACGCAGCGCAATGAAGAACTTTCCATTTTTAACCCATAGAAAACACTAGAGAAGTTTTAGAAGGGGAAATTACCCAGTGTTATAATTTAAGTAGTCAATAGGAGGCACTTATGAAAAACAGTAAAGATAGAAATCCATTATGGTGTAAGCGACATTCCAATATATGTAGTCTTTAAAACCAACTACCGGGGCTCCTGGGTGGCTCAGTCATTAAGCGTCTGTCTTCAGCTCAGGGTGTGATCCTGGTGTTCTGGGATTGAGAACCCACATCAGGCTCCTCCACTGGGAGCCTGCTTCTTCCTCTCCCACTCCCCCTGCTTCTGTTCCTCTCTCTCTGGCTGTCTCTTTCTCTGTCATAAATAAATAAAATCTTTAAAAATATAAAATAAAATAAAACCAACTACCTTAGGAAACAGTCCCCAGTTGAGTTTTAATTCAAATGGATATTGGTTTTAGCCAATTCTGAGCAGATATCTTGTGGCCAGAAGAGACTAGATATCTGGAGGGAATCACATTAAACCAATGAGGAGGAAATCTTACATGGGAGTCTTAAGATTGGCAGCTACCCTATTGGCTTAGGTGGCTCTCCCGTGCCCAGAAAAGACAACTTTCTATAAGAATAGGGATAAAGAGAGGGGATCAGTTTTCTGGGTCTCACTACCGTTCTGTCCAGGGTACTAGTTTCCAGTCAAAAGATACGGCTTTTTTCTTCCCTGTAGAGTAGCCACAGGCTAGAGGAATGCAGCCTGAGCCAGCCACATGCAAGTGCTCCAATAAGGCCCTACTCCTTGAAAAGCCCCTGGAATGAAAACAAAAGAAGTTTGCCCTGAGTTGGCACCAAGAGCTTGAAGTCCAGATGGAGAGGACAGTCCTACATCAGGCACCAAAATGATGTGGGGCTGCGAATGGATGATCAAGAAAGAATTCTTAGATTTTTTGGTGCAAAAAAATGCATTAATTATAGCACAGGGATAAGACCCATGGTTAGAAAGAGCTGCACTTTTGGTCTATGAAGCTGCTGGCTATACACTTGGTGCTCAAGGGAAAGGAATGTGCAGAAAGTATTAAATCATAAATGCCTTCTTTGAATTTTTACTTATAAAACTACTTTTGCAAGATTTCTCTGGTCCTTATCATTCATCTCAGTATTAACTATTTGGGAGATTTGGAGAAAGTCATGAGGCCCTTTAAGAATATAGAAACCAGCACTTATTAGATCCTTACTGAAACGATGCAGGCTATACGTCAGGCTTCTGGGCTAAAGGTGAACATTTTTCTGTTTCTATCCCTCATCAATATGGTTCTTATCCTTTATCCTATTGATGTGATGTATCACATTGATTGTTTTCCAAATATTGAATGACCCTTCTAACCCAGGAATAAATCCCATTTGATTGTGATGAATGATTTTGTAAATATATTGTTGAAATCAGTTTCCTAGTATATGATTGAGGATTTTGTATGTGTATTCATCAAGGATATGTATCTATGTTCATCTGGCCTGTAGTTCTCTTTTTTAGTGGTGTCTTTACCCAGTTTTGGTATCAGGATAATGCTGACTTCACAGAATGAATTTGCAAGTTTTCTTCCTTTTCTATTTTTTTGGAATAGTTTGAAAATAGGTATTAACTGTTCTTTAAATGTTTGGTAGAACTGACCTGTGAAACCACCTGGTTCTGGACTTTAATTTGTTGGGAGTTTTTGATTAGAGTCTATTTCTTTGCTGGTTATCACTCTGTTCAAATTTTCTATTTCTTCCTGTTTCTGTAACATAGGTTATATGTTTCTAGGAATTTATGCATTTCTTCTAGGTTGTCCAATGTCTTGCAATATAGTTTTTCATAATATTTTGTTATAATTGTTTGTATTTCTGTGGTGTTGCTTGTTATTTCTCCTCTCTCATTTGTGATTTTATTTATTTGAATGTTTTTTGTTTTCTTTTTTTTTTCATAATCCTAGCTAGCGGTTTATCACTTTTATTGATTTTTTTTCAAAGAACCAGCTCGTGGTATCATTGATTTCCTCTCCTCCTCCTCCTCTTCTCCTTCTCTTTTCTTCTTCTCCTTTCTTCTTCTTCTTCTTCATCTTCGTCAAGTTTCTACATCATTTATTTCTGCTCTAATCTTTATTAGCATTATTATTTCCTTCTGCTGGCTTTAGGTTTTGTTTGTTGTTCTTTTTCCAGATCCTTTAGGTGTAAGTTTAGGTTGTTTATTTGGGATTTTTCTTGCTTCCTGAGGTAGGACTGTATTGCTGTAAAATTCCCTCTTAGAACCAATTTGCTGCATCCCAAAGCTTTTGGACTGTTTTGTTTTCATTTTGATTTGTTTCCATGCATGTTTTTATATCTATTTAAATTTCCTGGTTGACCCATTCGTTGGTTAGTAACATGTTGTTTAAGTTCCAGGCATTTGTGGTCTTCCTAGATTTTTTTATTGTGGTTGACTTCTAGGTTCATACTGTTGTGTTCAGAAAAGATGCATAGTATGACTTAAATCTTCTTGAATTTGTGGAGGCTTGTTTTGTGGGGTAATAAGTAAATCTATTCAGGAGAACATTCAGTGTGCACTTGAAAAGAATGTATATCCTGTTGTTTTAGGATTGAATCTTCTGAATATATCTGTTAAACCTATCTGGGCCAGCTCATCATTCAAAGCTATTGTTTCTTTGTTGATATTCTGCTTGGATAATCTGCCCATCAATGTAAAATGGATTGTTAAAGTCCTCTACTATTATTTTATTACTATCAATTAGTTCCTTTATATTTGTTATTACTGTCTTATGGGTTTGCCTATGTTGGGATATCTTTTGTCTTTTGATTGGAGCATTTTGTCCATTTACATTCAGAGTACTTATTGATAGATATGTACTTATTTTCATTTTATTATTTGTTTTGGGGTTGTTTCTGATGATTTTCTCTGATCCTTTTTTCTCTTTCTCTTTCATGAGTTGCTGATTTTCTTTGTGATATATTTGGATTTCTCTTTACTCTTTGCATATTTATTAGTGATTTTTGATATGGTTACCATTAAGTTTGCATACAACTTTTTCAGCATATAGCAGTATGTATTAAATTAACGGCTCTTTAAGTTTGAATCCATTCTTTTCTCCTCTCCTCCCTAAATTTTAGATGCATGTTATATTTCATGCCCTTTGATTTTGTGAAGTTTTCAACCAATTTTTTTACAGAAGTATTCATTTTTACTGCTTTTGTGTTTCTTACCTTTATAGTGTCACTTTTAGTTTCTCCTTTCCACTCAAAGAGCACCCTTTAATATTTTTTTGTTGGGCTGGTTAAGTGGTCATAAACTCCTTTAGTTTTTGTTTGTTTGGAAAACTCTCTGTCTCTCCTTCTATTGTGAATGACAGCCTTGTTGGATAGAGTACTCTTGGCTGCAAATTTTTCTCATTGAGCACACTAAGCACATTGAATATATCATGCCACTCTCTTCTGGCTTGGAAAGTTTCTGTTGAAAAATCTCCTGCCTGTCTTATGGATTTTCCTTTGTATGCTAGTGCCTTCTTTGTCTTGATGCTTTATTATTTTTTTTCTTTATCACTCTATTTTGCCAATTTAATTGTGCTATGTCTTCATATGGGTCTGTTTTTGTTGATTTTAATGGGAGTTCTCTGTTCCTCCCAGATCTGGATATCTGTTTCCTTCCCCAGATTCGGAAGTTTGGAACTATTATTTCTTCAAATAAATTTTCTATCCCCCTTTCTCTCTCTTCTTGTGGGACTCCTTTAATACCAATGTTATGTTTGATGGAGTCACTAAGTTCCCTAAGTCTATTCTTGTTTTGCATAATCCTTTTTTCTGTCTTACATTCAACTTGATTACTTTCCATTTCTCTGTCTTCTAGGTTATTAACTTGTTACTCTGTTTCTTCCAGCCCACTGTTTATTCCATCAAGTGTGTTTCTCATTTTGTTTACTGAATCATTTATCTTTGCTATGTTATTTCTTATCTCTGTTTTAAGGATCTCATTCATGCTTTCTACTATTTTCTCAAGTCCAGTGAGTATCATTATGATCACTGCTTTGAATTCTTTATCAGGCATGTTATTTATATCTGTTTCACTTAGATCTCTGGTCATAGTCTTGTCCTGTCCTTCATTTGGGATAAATTTCCCTGTATCCTCATTTTGTGTGCTTCTCTGTTTGTGTGTGTTTAGAAAGCCATGTTTTCTGCTCTTGAAAGTGGTGACTTTATGAAGAAGAGGTCCTAGAGTGACATGCAGTGCAGTTTCCCCTGTTCATCAGAACCTGGCACCTCAGGAGAGTGTCCTATGTGTGTTGCTTATGCCCTACTGTTGTCTGAGTCATTTTTCCTTTCAATACAGTCATCTGCACTGACTCTTTGCCTGTTGTGGGCTATGCTTGTTCTTTATGGTATTATTGGGACCCTGGCAAGCCAGCTGTGTGGGGTCATGCCTGCCAGGGAACTTGGGAGCAGGGTGGCAGTTTTAACAAAATTTGCACTGTTCCACTATTCCTATCCCCCAAAGTGCAGCAGTGGCTGAGGGCTGCATGCCAGGGTGGCTGGAGTATGAATCTTGGAGTTGTGCAGGTGATGGTTAGGCATGGCTAGGTCTGGCACTCAATGGTGATTGACGGTGCCCAGTTGGGTGTGGCATGTGGTGGTAGCAATGCACCAATGGCTGGATGCAGATGTATAGTGGTTGCAGGTTCCTGGCTATAGTTGGTTTCTTGCTGGAAGCTGGACAGGGTTTGCAGAGGCAGCAGTGTACTTGATGGCTGGGCAGAACATGAGGGGCTTTAACAAAATTTCCCCTATGCCCCAAGGACAAGTGATAATCTGGTTGTCACCTTTAAGGAGAAAACAGCCTGCACAGACAAGCAACATAGAAATGGAAGTTTTCACAATGCTGAGGGCAAAGGGGAGACATCTGTTCATACTGATTTTGGAAGAAGTTTGGGAACTTCTCTGAAAATGGAGGAACTGGCAGGTATCATTTCCCTCCTCTGCTCCCCAGCATAAACACAGGTCCATCTTTGGGAGGTGGGGGCTGTGCAGACACTCGTTACCTAACTAGCTAGCAGTGTGCCATGCCCACGAGTTCTCCTGAGGACTCCAAGCCTGCTAGCCTCATCCCTGGTCTCAGGGCAAATTTAAGCCTGAAGGCAAAAGATAAGGAAACATTTATAGAAGACAAGGGTCTGCAAGGAACAAGAGCTTTGGCCTTTGGGTAAAGTGGAAAACCAAATTATAGGAGTTCATCAAGAAATAAGCAAGAGAAATAAAATTTCTGGTCTAACTTTTCTCCTGCCCTCATTCTCCCAATGACTGAATTTATAGAAACTACAAAAGAAGAATAAGCCTATTGAAGCTATGCTGATAAATAAGCCTTTTGGAACACATTGGTGATTGGAAAGGACTAAAGCATTGATGTGGGAAGGCAAACAGCATATAGTCTGCATATTTGTTATCCCTTGAGAATTTCCCTATTGGCCCCTGACACTTTCACCAATATTAAACCTGTAATTACATTTTTGGTGATTTTGATGCCTTTGAAGATAATTCTTCCAACAATCAGCACTCTCAATGTCTTGTCCTTGTTTTCTGGATGCTTAGTCTCACTAAACATTTATGAACATTACTTCAAAAATATTGCCAAGACATTCTTTAGTATTCCTAGTCCATCCACTCAAATATTTTCCTGGATGATCATTTCCCACCTCATCTCTTCTACCCAGAATTCCAACACCTTCTGTCTTTCCTCATTCTCAGATGATATATTTGCTCCCATTTCACTGAAAAAACAGGAACAGGCAGAACTTCCACAATCTTCCTCTACTACATCTACCTAATAACCTGTATTTTTTGTCTATATATTCATCTTCTTTTGTTACTGTAAGTGACTGAAACATGATCTTAATTTTTTCTAGATTCAATCCCTAATGCCTATGCAAAGTCTTTTCCCACAGATTATCTCTCTTCTAACTTTTTAATCACCAGGTTTCTTCCAACTGTCTCTTTACTAAGAAACATGATATTACTCCCCGCACACACATACCCAAAACAAACAAACAAAACCTCCTTTTTTCTTTTTGTCCTGACTCTCTATTATCTCATTTCTCTGCTTAAAATTCTGACTATACTCATTTCTACTTTCTCTCTACACACTTCCTCTTGAAACTATTAAATCAGGCTTCCACAGGGAACAAAGCAGGAGATATTGCAATTCTGGATTTTAAGACATGTTACAAAGCTATGGTAATCAAAATAGTATGGTACAAAAATAGACACATAGATCAATGGAGCACTATAGTGTCCTGAAACAAACCCATGCTTATGTTATCAATTAGTCTATGACAAAGGAGACAAGATTATACAATGAGGGGGCACCTGGGTGGCCCAGTTGGTAAGTATCTGCCTTTGGCTCAGGTCATGATCTTGGGGTCCTGGGATCAAGCCTTGCATTGGGCTCCCCACTGAGCAGAGAGTCTGCTTCTCCCTCTGCTCTCCCCCCAGTCATGTTCTCTCTCTAAATAAATAAATAAATAAATAAATAATAAATAAATAAATAAAATCTTTAAAAATAATACACTACAAGGAAAAGATAGCCTCTTCAATAAATGATGCTGGGAAAACAAGACAGCTATATGAAAAGGATGAAATGGGACCATTCACAAAAATAAACTCAAAATGGATTGAAGACCTAAATATAAGACATGAAACTATAAAAATCCTAGAAAAGAACATAGACATTAATCTTTCTGCCATCAGCAATAGCAATATTTTTTCCTAGATATGTCTCCTAAAGCAAGGGGAACAAAAGCAAAAAATAAAGTTTGGAACTATACCAAAACAAAAAGCTTTTGCACAGTGAAGGAAGCCATCCACAAGACAAAAAATCAACCTCTTGAATGGGAGAAGATATTTGCAAATGATATAACTGATAAGAGATTAATGTCCAAAATATATAAAACACATATAACTTAACACCTAAAAAACAAACAATCCAATTAAAAAATGGGTAGAGGACGTGAATAGACATTTCTTTCTTTTCTCTTTTTTTTCTAAGATTTTATTTATTTATTTGAGAGAGAGAGAGCCAGAGAGAGAGCATGAGCAGGGGGAGCAGCAGAGGGAGAGGGAGAAGCAGAGGCTAGATCCCAGGACTCTGGGATCATGACATGAGCCAAAGGCAGACGCTTAACTGACTGAGCCACCCAGCACCCCATGAAAAGACATACTTTGAAAGAACACCTACAAATGACCAACAGAGAAATGAAAAGATGGTCATCACTAATCATAAGGTAAATGCAAATAAATACCACAAGGAGATATCACTTTACATCTGTCAGAATGTCTAAAATGAAAAAGACAAGAAAGAACAAATGTTGGTGACGATGTGGAGAATAAGGAATCCCCATACACCGTTGATGGGAATATATATTGCTATAGTCACTGTGGAAAACAGAATAGAGATTCCTCAAAAACTTAGAAATACCATATGATCCCATAATTCCAACATTGGGTATTTACTCAAAGAACACAAAATCACTAATTCAAATATATGCACTCCTATGTTTATTATAGCATTATTTACAATAGCCAAAACATAAAAGCACCTCAGTGTCCGTTGATAGATGAATGGATAAAGAAAGTGTAGTAAATGCATAAAATGGAATATTGCACAACCATAAGAAAGCATGAGATCTTGCCATTCAACAATGTGGATAGACCTACTGTTATTATGCTAAGTGAAATAAGTCAGACTGAGAAAGACAAATGCCATATTATTTCATTCATATGTGGAATCTAAAACCAACCAACCAAACAAACAAAAATTAGAGAATCAGAGCTTTAAATACAGAGAACAAACTGATAGTTGTTAGACAGAAGGCCTTGGAGGAATGGGCAAAATGGGTGAAGGGTAGTGGGATATACAGACTTCCAATTACAGGATTAAGGAGTCATGAGAAAAAAAGGCACAACACAAGGAATATAGTCGATGATATTTTGATAGCATTGTATGGTGACATATGGTAGCTACACTTGTGGTGAACATAACGTAACATATAGAGAATTTAAACCACTATGTTGTACACCTGAAAATAATTTAACATTGTATGTCAACTATACTCAAAAAATATTATTAAAATATCAGGCTTTCATGCTACTATTCAAGCAATTTTATTCTTGTGAAGGTCAATAATAACATCCCCATTGTTAAATTCTTAGTCATCTTCATACTTGACCTATTAAATGTTTTTGAAGCAGTTTTGCACTCCCCTCCTCCTAACTGAAACAGTTTCTTTGATTTTCTTTCAGCACATATTCTTCTGGTTCTTCACATATTTCACTGGTATCTTCTTAGGCCGCTCTGCATCTCCTCTTTCAGGCTTTCGATATTGGAGTTTGATCTGCACTATCTATAGGCTTCTTTTATATCTTCTCAGGCTTCCTTGTTCTTTGTTTTGTTTTGTTTTCTAGTTTTGTGGCCTCAGATGCTATCTATTCACTGATTGTTTTCTTATGTATAATTACAGCCTGCATCTTTGTCTTTTACTCTAAGGTTGTATTCTGAAGTTGTACTTTCAAAGTCCAAAACGTGCCTCAAATATATATTTTCAGTGAAACTCCTGGTATTCTCCTCTAAATTTGCAATTCCTGCTGTCTCCCTGCATTAGTTATTGGTAACACACCCTTCCATTTGCTTAGGTCAATAACATTTAGAGTATTCCTTAATTTTTCTTTTTTTTCCATCCTACATGCAATTAGCATATATTATTGCCTCTTTCTTCCTTGTACTTCCCCATTCATTTGATCATCACCAAGACCACTGCTACTACCTTAGTCCAAGACATCATTACCTCTCAACTAGATTGTTATCATAGTCTATTAATTTCTCTCTACTTTTGTTCATCTTGTCTGTTCAAATCACAGTAGCCAAAGTCATCTTATTTCAAAGATAAGTAAGAATATGTCATTCCCACTCCTCTGTCTTAAATTTTCCTTTAGCTTTCCTTTACACTCAGTGTATTTTTTTTTTCAATAACTTGTTCTGCACATCCAGTTCTATTACTTCTCTGTCCTCATCTCCTACTACTTCCCGATTTACCTATCCACATTGGCTTCCTTGGCATTCCCAAATATACCAACATGCTTTTACCAAAGAGCCTTTGCATTTACTATTTCATCTTCCTAGGATGCTCCTCTACCATTTATGCACATATCTCACTGCCTCACCTTGTTTGTACCTAGCAAAATTTATTCTACTTACATTTTCTTGGTAGTCAAATTCTTAGTCATCTAAAAATGCACCCCAAAAGTACATTGTCTACACTTAATTTATGTCTCCTCTGAGACAAAGGTAAATACCACACAATTGCAGAGATTTGTACCTGTTTTGTTCACAGAAGCATGTCAGAATTCTTTTTCCAAGGGAAGGGTAAATTGCTTCACTGTGATTCTGTATCATTAAAAAAGAGATAGGTGTATAAAGACTTTGGATTTTGGAGAAAATATATTTGAGTGTGCTCTTCCAACTTAATAACAGGCGATTTTTAAAAGCTAACTTTAAGTGAGCTTATAGCCAGAAAATTTTCACCTAATGATTTTGTTGCAATTCTATCACTCCATCCTCTAATCCAGCAAATTGAATTGTGCTGAAAGTTCTGTGATAGGTTGAATGTACTGTGGTGACTGAGAGCCCTCACAATATTATGATGTTACTATTAGTTTGCTAAAGTTGCCGTGCTAAAGTACAACAGAGTAAGTGGCTTATGCAGCACAAATTTATTATCTCACAGTTCTGGAGACTAGAAATTCAAAATTAAAGTGTCCAAAATTACTTCTTTCTGAAGGCTGTGAGGGATGAATCTGTTCTAGGCTTCTTCTTTTTTTTTTTTAAGATTTTATTTATTTATTTGACAGAGAGACAGCCAGCAAGAGAGGGAATGCAAGCAGGGGGAGTGGGAGAGGAAGAAGCAGGCTCCCAGGGGAGAAGCCCAATGTGGGGCTCAATCCCAGAATGCCAGGATCATGCCCTGAGCCAAAGGCAGATGCTTAACAACTGTGCCACCCAGGTGCCCCTGTTCTAGGCTTCTATTTGCAGCTTGTACTTGGATGTCTTCTCTCTATGTCTACATTGTCAATTCAATCCCAAACACACAGAGATGTAAATTACTGCCTAGGACCAAATTCAGCTTCCTAATTGTTTTTATAAATCAAGGTTATTTTTTTTTTTTTTGGAATTTTACTTATTTATTTTTTCTTTATTTTTCAAGTAATCTCTATGCCCCACATGGGGCTTTAACTTATGACTGCTAGATCAGGAGTTGCCACCCCTTATAAATCAAGTTTAATTTTAACAAAGCTTCATTTGTTTATCAAAATATTGTCTATGGCTGCTTTTGCGCTACACAGGAGAGTTAAACAGTTGCAACAGAGACCATATGGTACTCATATTCTAAAGTATTCACTATTGGTCTTTTTTAAAATTACTTTTTAAGATCTTATTTATTTATTTAAAGAGAGAGAGACAGCCAGTGAGAGAGGGAACACAAGCAGGGAGGAGTAGGAGAGGAAGAAGCAGGCTCCCAGCGGAGGAGCCTGATGTGGGGCTCGATCCCAGAATGCTGGGATCACATGCTGAGATGAAGGCAGATGCTTAACAACTGAGCCACCCAGGCACCCCCACTATTGGTCTTTTACAAAAAATGTTTACTGGCACCTGCTAAAATATTGGACAAAATCCTATCTTCTTTAGAATTTTTGTCTTGTCTTTTCTTTTCTTTGATAAAAATGGGTATTAGATTAGGCTGATCAAAGGGTACAAATATTAAATATAACTGATTATAAAGTTAAATTGGTAGAGATGAGATGACAAGAATCCAAGTTTTTATATGTAAATGGTGTGAGAATCTTGCTCAAATTCTTAGCAGGCTTGGTCTTGCTGCACTGATGTCCTTCCTCTACTCACACCTATGGTAAGGCGACTAAAGAAGGGAAAAATGTATGAACTTAGATTTAAAATAGCTCTGTATGATATGCTGCTATAACCATAAGTGGACTTCCGTGGATGTTCAGTCATTTTTAAGTAGAAAGCAAAAGAGTAGAATATTCCTTGCCATGGTAGAACTTGAACAATATCAAGTTTCACCTTGCCTGGAAGAAGAGCTGCCTTCAGCAAGGTTTAACCTAGACAAACGGAGAATGTCAGTGACTAGTTGACGTGAATCTGCAATGCCCTTTCTTATCTTTAATTTTACAAGTACAATCTACTCTCTATTATTAGTTTCATATTCTTCCTCTTCTATGAAGTACATGCACACCATTTCAACCAGTACTGACCTTCCCTATCATGAACTCAGAGATGCAGAAGGAGTAACATTACTGAATTGGTTATAAGAAGTTGGGGAATATAAGTGGGTAGACCTACCTGCCACTTTTCATTCAATCTTTTTCATTCACTTCTTTTTTTATTTATTTTTTATTTTTTATAATAATTTTTTATTATGTTATGTTAGTCACCATACAGTACATCCCTAATTTTTGATGTAAAGTTCCATGATTCATTACTTGCATATAACACCCAGTGCACCATGCAATACATATCCTCCTTAATACCCTTCACTGGCTTATCCCAATCCCCCTCCCCCTCCCCTCTGAAGCCCTCAGTTTGTTTCCCAGAGTCCATAGTCTTTCATGGTTCATTCCCCCTTCTGTTTACCCCCCCTTCATTCTTCCCTTTCTTCTCCTACTAATCTTCCTACTTCTTATGTTCCATAAATTAGTGAAACCATATGATAATTGTCTTTCTCTGCTTGACTTACTTCACTTAGCATTATCTCCTCCAGTCCTGTCCATGTTGCTGTAGATGTTGTGAAATCATTCTTTTTGTTGGCTGAGTAATATTCCATTGTATATATGGACCACATCTTCTTAATCCAGTCAACTGTTGAAGGGCATCTCGGCTCCTTCCATGATTTAGCTATTGTGGACAATGCTGCTATGGACAATTGGGGTGCATATGGCCCTTCTCTTCACTACGTCTGTCTCTTTGGGGTAAATACCCAGTAGTGCAATTGCTGGATCCTAGGGTAGCTCGATTTTTAACCTTTTAAGGGACCTCCACACTGTTTTCCAAGGTGGCTTTGGAAATCAATCAATAGTCAATAGTCTCTCTACTGCTATGCTAAATAACTTCAAAGTTGCAGTGAATATTTAATCTCATATTCCTCTGCTTTGCTCTCCTTTTCAGAACATTAAAGAGTCACATAGACAGTAAATGATGGAAAATACAGGATTAGAAACTAAAATTTCATATGTCATTTCTACCTCTCTTATTTTTTAATGAACTTTATTTTTAGAGCAGTTTTAGGTTCACATCAATATTGAACAGAAGATACAGAGATTTTCCCTGCTCCCACACCTACATGGTCTCTGTCATTATCAACACTCCCTGCCAGAGGGATACATTGGTTAAAATTGATAAACCTACATCGACACATTATTATTATCCAAATCCATAGTCTACATTAAAATACACTTCTGATGTTGTACATCCTTTGGGTTTGGATAAATTTATAGCAATGTATATCCACTAATATAATACCATATAAAGTATTTTCCTTGTTCTAAAAATTGTCTGTGATCTGCCTATTCATACCTATTCTCCCTTAACTTCTTGTAAGCACTGGTCCTTATATGGTCTCTGTAGTTTTGCCTGTTCCAGAATGTCATACAGTTGGAATGATACAAACTACAACCTCTTCAGATTGGCTACTTTCACTTAGTAATATTCATATAAGATCCCTCCATGTCTTTTCATGCCTTGTAGTTAATTTCTATTTAGTGCTGAATAGTATTCCACTGTTTAGATGTACCACAGTTTATTCAACTACTAACCTACTGAAGGACATCTTGGATGCTTCTGCACTTTGGCAATTATGAACAAAGCTGATATAAACATCTATATGTAGGGTTTGTGTGGACATGAGCTTTTAACTCCTTTGGGTAAATACCAAGGAACATGATTTTTCTTCCATGGTAGGGGCATACTTAGTTTTATACGAAACTTCCAAAATGTCTTCCAAAATGTCTGTATCATTTTGCATTCTCACTGGCAATAAATGGGATAGTCGTTGCCCCAAATCTTTCTCAGCATTTGATGCCTTTTTCAAGGATATCAGTACAGAGAACAGTTTGGGAAAACAAAAGAGATAATGTCTCCCTCTGGAGCAAAATAAAGTCATGATAATTGTACTGAATAATAAAGAAAATGTCTCCCTCAGAGTAACGGGCATACTGCATATGCAAGTATCTCCTTGTCCTCTTTACCTTGCCCCGAGGCGATTAGGATTGGGGAATTGGTGGACAAAGCTGATGATCTCTGACCATGGCTAAACAGTTGTGTGTGTGTGTGTGTGCGTGCGCATGCCTGTATTTATGACCCCAGTTGGATGCTATCTCTCTTTACTCAAACTCCTTTAGAAAAAAAAAGAAAGAGAGAGAGAGAGAATAATGGATTAGATCACCTTCAAAATTGACTTCTATACTAATAGTCTATGTTTATATGAACACATTTAGACCTATATTTGTACCTCTCCATATTTCTGTCCTCACCTATAGAGAAATATATCTATGTTGGTATTGGCCTATCATTTGAATCTCTAATTAGAAACTGATAAATGCTATGAAAAACAGGAAGAAGGTGCACACAAAAGTGAACAACTGGGTGGTAAGTTGAAATGTTACATTAAATGGTCAAATATAAAAAATAATATGAAATATATCAAAAATGGTATCAAAAACAGCAAAATGATAGTTTTGCTGTTATTAAAAAGATGAACAAAAACAAATCATGTGTAAAATGCTGAGATGTGTTTTTAAGCAGTGCTGGGAAAGCCAAGGCAATAAGTGAATGGGATCAAGGAACTGGAAGAAGGGCAGTATGGGGGGAAAACAGTGATTAAGAGGCAGAATGATAGGTGGTTAATAGAAGTTGTGGCTTCTAGGTGTCCTCAAATATTCTCATTCTCCTCTAGTGAGAGAATTGAAATTTTTTCTTGACACATCATTGCACTCTGCTGTCTTAAAAATAAGAAGCTCTAGCACCCATCTTGGGTCATCAAAAGATGGCAGAGAGATGAGATAGAAGGAACAGATGTTGCTAATAAATTCACATATCTGTCATGTCAACCTGTGCAACCTACCTTGGGATTTTTTAAGTGAGAGATAAATACTTTCTCATTCATTAAAGTCATTACTTTGGTATTTTCTGTTTTAATTATCAAAGCTATTCCTAATTAATACAGGTAGACAGAGATCTAAAATAAAGTTTTACAGATCATATTAAGGGTTTTAGATATTATTCTTAGTAAAATGAAATGTTATTGAAGGATTTTAATGTGGGTATTTGAGATGTTGATCTTTAACATTATATATATTTTTGAAAGATCAATGTCCCTAGGTATGAATAAATAGTTTCTAATGTGGTGAATGCCTAAACTTATATTACAAATCTTCTCCCGAATTATATCATTAGTGATTTTTGATCATCATTTTGAAAAATCAGCATGCCTTCATTATACATTATCAATAACAACTTAAACATTATAAAGAAAGAAGGCAGACACTTATCATACTTTTAACTAACCATAAATCTACTTTGCAGACCCACAAGACTAGATTACCAGTATTAGCTTCACCATTCATTAACAAGGAAGGCTTGGGAAGTTCCTTGATTTTACTAGTCAGTGTACTCATCTTTTAAAGAAAAGGTAAAAATATTCAAAGATTGTATAAAGATACTGTGAAATTAATAACTTTGTTTAAAAACACTTTCTATGGCACAAGGCTCTATACAAATGATCTGTTTGAAATGGAAGTGTGGTCATAAAACAAATTAAATATTATCCTTTTAATTTTGTCCTTTCAAATTATATTCTAAAAATAAGTGAATTCAAAAAGTATGCTAAACATGTAGAAATTAAATGAATTAAATTTTCTGTAAGTTTAACAAGTTATAGAGTGACAACTCTCACAAAACTTAATAATAATTATTAAGTAATACCTTCAGGGTTTACCATGTCAACGGCATATTGACAAGATGTATTTTACTCTGTGCATACAATTAAAATGAAATAATATAATGGCTTGACTTGCCAGTTGTTTTCAGTTCCATCTTTCCTTCCCGGACACATTTTAAAATATGACTATATTTGTAGTCAATCTACTTCATAGGTTTAGGCTTAAGCTACAATGTAAATCAAGCATGGGAAATTTAAACTAAAGGTATTGGGAGAAAATGCAACACAACCCAGGGAATGGTAATTAAAAAAAAAAAAACCCTTCTTTGGTTGCTGCAATGGGAGACATCTCACAGACTGTGATATGAGTGGTTCCAAATGTTGTCTCTCACCTCCAAGGATATAGGAGGAACTCAAAGATTTTTAAGAGAAGGTTAGATGGAGAAATCATACTTATTTAGTCTCACCAGTTAGGTCAATGCTAGTTGTCCAGTTTACTATCTTTGAATTTAAAAATTGTTAGAGATGCCCCCCCCCAAAATGTTAATATTGTCCTGGCTTTTCTTAAGTGGGAAGAAGGTAGCCCTGGAAGTATTACTTCTTGTCTAAGAATGTGACTATTACTTATAGATTTTCTATTCTAACAACAACAATAACAGCAAAAAGGCAGTGTCTAGCATGTCACCAGATCATATTTGAAATATTCTTTCACATTTATCTTAAGTAAAATTTCCTAATTTTCGTTTCCTTTTGAACCTTATGTTTTTGGTACTCTGGGGTATTTTGAGAGTACTTTGGAATTTGCTTTTGCTATGCAATTATTTATACCAGTGAAAGCTGCCTCTATGATAAACCTCTCCAGCACCTGAGGCACCATCTTTGTTTGAAGGGAAATGAAGTTACAGTCACTGTCTCTGAAGCCTATACATCTTCAATTTTATTTAGGATTAATTGCTCTACTAAAGGGTCCTGAAAGCATTACCTCTACTCAGATTTTGAATTTCTAGGCCTAGAGTAAAATTTCTGTCATCTTTTTACATCAGTACTGAGATAAGACTCTAGTGTTTACATAGTTTGTTTGTATTCAAACAAGGGTCTATTAAGTTTGAAGAGCTTAATCACCTTCTTTAAGCTAAATTTACTTTCCATCTAAAATGTGTCAGTTAATGTGTTTGTTAGTATTGAGTGCCTTCTGTTTTCCTTTCAATTTTTATTTGCTTTCTGACTTAAATATTTGCCTTCTTAACATGATCCCTTTAGTTTGTTTTGTTGGGTTTCTCATAATGAAAGTCAGCAAATGAATAAATTCTGTGTATCTTTAAAGTCTTATAAAAAATTACACATATTGGATATCCCATCTGAATTATATTTTCCCATTAAATGAACATCTAATCCAGTCTTGTTCCCTATTTCGTTGTCTGCATGTTTTCTCTGAATCTATCTTTTTTTGTTGTTTTTGTTTTATCTTCAATTAGAGCCTCAGCTACACCAATTTTGAGACATGTTCTCTCAAAGAACATAAACTATATCTATATTAACTATGTCACCTTCAAACTCACTCAGAAACTTTTTGTAGTATTTTATACTAGTTTTCCTACTATTTGTGTCCCAAACCTACCCAGTGTCATTAACATCTTAGAATAGCTGTTTTAAACTTTATAGATTTGCACTTCAGTTCTTCTTTGAGTGGACTCTGTCCACAGCTTTAAAAGGTCACATCTCAAAAAAGTTTCCAGAATATTGGCTTCCTCTGAGGGTCCTTCTAGTCCACTTTCTATGATCTTTTTCAGCTCTGTCAGATTTCTCTTAGTCATGACTATGATCTAGTAATAATTAAATCATCTTCCCATTTTCTAAGGCCTATTTTAAAAACAATTTGACTTGGTACATTTCTCTATACTTTATATCTACTTTATCATGACTTTTAAAATAATTTCACCTTCATACTTTTACCTCTAAGATCTCAGCTTTCTCCATGGAGAAATCTCTTCTTTATCCAACTTCACCAAAAGACCTTTCCTTCCTTCCTTCCTTCCTTCCTTCCTTCCTTCCTTCCTTCCTTCCTTCCTTCCATCTTTCTCTTTCTTTCTTTCTTTCTTTCTTTCTTTCTTTCTTTCTTTTTCTTTCTTTCTTTCTTTCTCTTTTTCTTTTTCTTTCTTTCTTTCTTTCTTTCTTTCTTTCTTTCTTTCTCTTTTTCTTTCTTTCTTTCTTCTTTTTCTTTCCCCTTCCTTCCTTCCTTCCTTTTCCTTCCTTCCTTCCTTTTCTTTTCTTTCTTTTCTTTTTTTCTTTTCTTTTCTTTTCTTTTCTTTTCTTTTCTTTTCCTTTTTTTTCTTTTTCTTTCTTTCTTCACTCACCAGTGCTTTTCAACTGATAGGAATACTAAAGCATGTTTTCAAATCATTCTAGTTCTTCTCTTTTTCAGGGAAAAAAAAAGCAAAACTACTTGCTTTCCTTAGATATAGTGATCCAGTCTCAAGCATTTGTTTGATTTCCCCCCTTTTGGACTTATGATAATTCAGAGATTTTTGTTCTTATTTTTTTAATCTGTTTTTCTTTAATGGTGTGTGTGTGTGTGTGTGTTTAATAGCAGATATCCAAACTTATTCATCCAATTACTAATAAACATCTACAGTGGGTTTGTCAGTGCCACAATTTTAAACTCTGAAATCTTAGGTCATGTTCAAACAATATGCATTAGTGAACTTTACTTCAAATACTCCTTGCAACATTAATTCAAGAAATTTATAGCAATATACTGCATCCAAGATAAATATTGCATATTTAAATGATGATGTGTATCTCTTGTCAATATTGTTTACTGATAACCTGTTTTTTATGAATGACATGTAAATGGTGAGGTGTAGCTTCACTGAGGATTAGAAGATATGATTGAGTCAGCTATATGACTAGGGAAATATAAAAGCCCAAGAGACCCTAAAACTGGTCCATGCCCAATCATCTTGCTTTCTGTAACATATGCATTCTAAGCATGGAGTGATTTGGGCATATTCAGAAGCTGCACTTATGACCTTCATTATGCTATCACCATGCATATTGTGTGTTTCCTGTCCTGTTTCTTATATTGATGATAAGTAAACTTGACACTGGTGAAGCTTATTGTGCTTTGTAAGTTTGATTGTCAATTTGAAAACAAAATTACTGCTGCTGGTTGAGCAAAGTGGGCATTGGCATTCAAAACGTTGAAAGGGAAAACAGAATCTGAAAAAAAGCTACTCTTGCATTCCATGCCCCATACTTAGCTTTAACAATTTAAAACTAGGCACTTATTATACTCCTGGATAACACAGAGAAAACAGCTGCTTTTAAAACTTTAAAAAGTCTTGGTCTGGTTCATAGTACTGACTGAAAAGCAGAGTAAAGAAAAAAATATTGTTACTGAAGTTCTGCTTGGTTCAAGATGACACTTTACTAGAGCTGTATCCAAACTTTGTCACCTTTTTGTGTATTCAAAGTCAAATTGCAACAGTCTTTTTATTAAAGTCCTATTATTATGGCCTCCTGCTTTCAAAAACCTAATAATTAATGTTACCTAAATTGGCCTTTCTATATATTTTTCCAAAGGTTCAATTGAACATTTCTTAAAGTTCATAGTTAATGCAACAGAAGTTGTACACTTAAAGTATTCAAATAATTTATTCAAGTTTCTCTAGTCTAAAACCAGTTGAAAGATAATTGCAGAAGACAAAAAGATAGATATAAAAATGTTAGCATTATTTATGATAAAAAGCTAGATGGAGAATGTGACATAGGTCTATATACAAGAGGGTATGCTAACATTTTTCTCCTGAAGTAGATAGACTTACCTGCAGAGCCATAGGCCACAGAAGACTAGTATGGGCCTTTCCATGAGGGCTAACCCTTGCAGAATTGAGTACATATAGAAGCAGAAATTCTGAGCTGCTTGTAGATAATAAAATCCCCCAAAGAAGGAAGAGAGAAAAGTACTGAGGCAAACATGTTCAGCTCCAATCTCATTAGGCTTGGAAAATGGATTTCATCCCTATGGAAACAGGAAGGATAGGGAATAAGTTTTCCTTCTAAATAATGTCTCCTTGTTTCTTCCACTGTTAGTCTGTAAGTACTGTGAAGGAAAGGACAATGCTTATTTTTCTTTCAGTGTGTGCCTGAACCTTCCCCAGTATCCAGTATCAGCCACTTAAGCACTCTTGAAGAATGAAGAAACAAATCAAGAAAAGAAAGTGAATAGGAATATTAGTGTTATGTTTTTGAGGAATTAAATAGTAGAAAGAAAAGCAAAATTTAGTTGGCTATGGAAAATGAGATGGTTTGGGTATAACATTAATTTATCAGCACATGAAATCATTAATTTTAAAGGTGTAATTCAATATGTGAAAAAATTAGCATTGATATTTTTAATACTAGTAGCTCTCTTTTTAATATTAGTAACATCTTATTAAAAGTTAATGGGTATTTTTATTTATTCATTTATTCATTTACCTAAAATTTCAAATTTTAAATACGTGTTTTTGCAAAAGAAAAAATAGTAGAAACTAGTGAATTTTGAAGGAAGTATCATTGAAATACATTTTCTTTGGTAATAGGAGATAATATAATGAAAGACAACCAGAGTCCTAAGTTTTAGAAAGAAATAGTCATTCCCTTCCTGCACCCCTAACTGATAAAATTTGACATTATAAATGTGGGGGGGTAAAAAGATCTTTAGATCAAGAAAATCATTATTTTTAGTTTAATTTTATAATAAAATAATATGTTTAGTAGGAGATAAATCTTTCATTCAACAAATAATATTATTGGTTTTTAAGTTGCCAGGTTTGACATCAGTGATTAAAGATGCATGGAAGTATAATGTCCAGTCGTGACTTCACAGAGGTCTGATATATAGCTTTTGCTAGCATCATTATAAAATCTGCACCTAATATAGATGTGTCATAGATATGTTCCAACAGTATTTTGAAATGACCCTGGGAAGTAAGACTAAACCAAATGAAGGTTTTAGGTAGGTTTCTTGATAAGTAACAAAACAGATTTCAAAATTAAAAGATATACTGTAGTGAAGACATTCCTTTAGCCAAGACTGTTATCAGAGAAATCATATACATTGGGTTAGATATATCAAAAGTGGCCTGTATTATAAAGCAATGTTTGAGTTCAGAGAGATGATTTTTACCTATGGTCTGAGGTAGAATACTAATTGGTTACACTCCCAGATAGATATAAGTCTTGGTCTGAGGGGAAAATAGTTAATACTGGCTAAGCATGAAGGCAGGGTTCCAGCCAAGTAGTGACCTTAGTTTTTAAAATAAGGCTTCATTATACTGAAGTATTCAACTATTATTCAGAAACTGAAAAAAATAAAGCAATTCCACTCATATAGAATGGATGCAAATGAAAACAAAGTCTGTAATTGAATGAGCATGCTAACATTTGTGGGCTTGTTACATAAATGCACAAAATACTAAATTTATTGCTATCGAATAAATATAGGTTAAATAAAGAGTTAAAATTGGTAACAGGGACAGTGACAAGTTAGCTTTTAGTGGTAAAGTAAGATTAATCATTAAGACAAATTTTATTTTCTCTAAAACCATAAGAAATAAATCAAGCTTGTAAAAAATATTTGAGCGGAGAAAAGAAACAAAGCTTCCGAGTGTATTCAGGACACTGCATACTAGTTAAGACTAAATTGGAAGTATCAAATCAAAAATACATGTTAACAATGATTTAAAGAAACTTCCAACTACCGCCTAAGGTGTAGAAAGCTAAAAATCCAACACTCTTAACCTAATGATAATATAAAAGCAGATAATCTATAAAATTAACATTTTTGAACCCATCAGAGAGCTAAAATTTCATGATACCCAAGGTGTGAGTATTTGCTTCCATGTGGTGAGCATGGGAGGAAGACAGTCATTGTACAAGTGGGCCTCATAAAAGTGGGCTTCAGTGAAAATTTTCAGTGAATTTCTAAAGGTTGGATATTGCCTGACTGACAGAAGAGCGTAGAACCTCAGGGGTCCACTGACATAAGAATTCTTATCCATTTATATACTCTTCCATTGGTTCTCCTGGGGTATTCACAAGAAAGATTGAGAGAAGGGAAGTAAGACAGGAGAAGGCATTCCTGGGTGGTACAGAACTGGAGAAGGGTGCGGTCACCACTCCGGGAAAAGCACAAAATCCCTCTCACAACCTTCTGACCTAAGGGAAAAAAGCCTTAAGTAAACATAGAGGAACATAGAAAAAAAAATTAAGTATTGGGAGGGTTAATTAGGGTTTTACTGATTCACTTCATATTTGGTTCTGTAATTTTACCCAGTTCTTAAATAACAAAATGCATTTAAAAAGTCACTGGTTTTTATTTTTTTTTATTTTTTTAAAGATTTTTATTTATTTATTTGACAGAGATAGAGACAGCCAGCGAGAGAGGGAACACAGGCAGGGGGAGTGGGAGAGGAAGAAGCAGGCTTCCAGCAGAGGAGCCTGATGTGAGGCTCAATCCCAGAACACCGGGATCACGCCCTGAGCCCAAGGCAGACGCTTAATGACTGAGCCACCCAGGCACCCCAAAAAGTCACTGGTTTTTAAATTATTTTTCTCTAAATGTGGCAAATCAAAAGCATATTTTAAGTATTCTATCAACTACAAATAGTGGGTGTCAAAATTTCAAATGAAATAGTTTAAGTGTTTCCTTAAAAATATTTAAAATATTAAAGGAGGACATTTTAAAAACAAACAAACAAAAAAAGTATTAGAGACCTTCCTTCTTAGATTCACTCCGAGGAAAGTTGATTTTTTTTTCCTTTTTTAAAAAAGATTTATTTATTTGAGAGAGTTTGAGAGAGGGAACACAGTGGGGAGGGCCAAGGGAGAGGGAGAGAGTATCTCAAGCCGAGGAGCCCAATGCATGGCTCATTGGCAAGACCCTGAACTTGAGCCAAAATCAAGAGTCAGATGCTTAACTGACTGAAACACCCACGTTCCCCAAAAGTTGATATTTTCTAGGTAGTCTAGATAACCCATCCCCACTGAGGCTGCTGCCACCTATAATCCTAACCACCACCTTCACCAATATTGACCGTAGATCATATGAGCTTGTTTATTTCCATCATAATACTTTCCATGCACACACTATAACTTGTTCTAGATATACTGTACTCATGAATTCATCAATAATGCCCAGTTAACAAAAACTACTTAAAAGATAATTTACATTAAAATGCCAACTTTTATTCTCTCCACTTAAGTCCAAGAATATTATGGAAATTCTGTAAATTCATTATAGATCTAGTCTTCTTTTGTATTGTTACTTAACTCTCCTAAGGTGTCACTCTCATCCTTATGATTTAAGTTACATCCAATGCATATCTGCATATCATCCAGGAGAGATGGTAACAGAAGAAAAGTAGTTTCTTCCCTAACATCAAAGTTACCTCTTAGAAGTTGCCTGTTTACCTTTGTCTTCTATTTCATTGACCATATCTAGGTATTAGAGAGATAGGGAAATATCACTTTTTCTGGGCAGTGGTATGACAAGCTAAAATTTGGTGGGCTTAATATTTAGAAAAAAATGAAGTTGAAAAGTCCTGGATTAACCAAAAAAGTGCTATCATGGTTGTAATTTCTATCACTGTTCAATTTTATTTTCCTGGGTGTTTAAAAATTGGCAGAGTGGCCTACAGTAATTTTACTGAAAGAAATTTAAAAATAATAATAAAGAAATTCTTTGCAAATCATATGAGTGCAAATTTTAGGATTATGTAACTAGAGCAAGATTAAACATAAATTTGTCTATTTGATTTTACTGTGATTAAAAAATCCTGGAAATTTTTAAATTCCAATTCTTTATTTTATAAACAAGGAGGTTAAAGTGCATAGATTTTTAAATGTCATTCTCAAAATCACAATGCTATATAGTAAAAGAGAAGGGAGTGGATACCAATCTCGTTTCCACCTATGCTTTTTATTTTTTACCATGCTGTCAGGTTAGGTTTTTAATGATGGTATCATTTAAATAAGAGGGCTCAGCTTACTGTCTAGTCTGTATGCCCACTGTACTATGAACGTGGAAAAAAAGCTATTATTGATTTGCTGTCATTTCTTGTTCAGACTCCATTATAACCAAATTGGTGGCTGAAGTTTATATATTTTCAGATGACAGAAGTGATGTGAGGAAGATGTTGGGATTAGAGAAGCAAATTCATCTTGGGAATTTGAAAGACAAGATGAGTATCTATGTCCCCAGCATACTTTGAGTTGATTCTTCCCTTTATTCTTTGAGCTGAAAAAATGAATGTCCAATGAGAAGAAGATTCTTGGAATAGCTGCTGTTTCCCCATCAGTATATAAGTCAAATCAGTCAATAGCCTTAAGATGGTATCAAACTGCAACTGGGATTAAGCAGATTTGGAAGAGTGCATGTGAATTCCAGAACACTAGCTGGCTAACAGTATAGATTCACCCCCAGAAAATTAATTAACCTTGCATCAATGTGATTCTAAAATATATATGATTTAATATTTTGGACTCCATCATGTCAGGATGTTACAGTTATCATAACCAGTTTTACTATTCAACCCATATACTCTGGTACAGCTATACAAATCATTCAAATAATGTTTACACCAGTTGGTAAATAGCCAATAGCCTAATCTCTGCAATGTCTTTCAGATCAAATTTGGGTCAAATCTGGATTTGTTCAAAAACAACAAAATAATAACTCTTAGTGCAATAAACTCCTCCATGATCTTTATTCAGTGCTATAGACTGACTTCATTCTGACTGGTCTGAACCCATATCTTTCCTAGTGTAAAATATTTTGAAAATTATTTCTAATCATAACCAACCCAAGTTAAACTTTCTAAATGTTATTTTCCTCTGACTATTCATAATTGTGTGGTCTTTTTATTTTGAAGTAATCTTCATTAGTTCTCTCACTGTTTCTATTTATCTTAGTATCTTGACTAATGCCTTTATGAATAAATGTGTTTATTTTTCCTGAAATAAAAAAAAAACTTTAGCACAATGCAGTTTTTAAGAAATATAAATAAGTTTTATATAAAAAGTTATTTGCATTGGGATGTCTTGGTGGCTGAGTTATTTAAGCATCTGCCTTTGGCTCAGGTCATGATTGCAGGGCTCTGGGATCAAGTCCTTCATCAGGCTTCTTGCTCAGCAGGGAGCCTGCTTCTCCCTCTGTCTGCCACTCCCCCTACTTGTGATTTCTCACTCTCTTTCTGACAAATAAATAAATAAAATCCTTAAAAAAATATTTGGATTCATACTCAGTTGAAAACAAGTAATTTTATTTCAAAATATGATTTTTAAGTTAGCATTTTTAGTATAGCATACTTATTTGAAAAATGAAAACAGAAAATACCAAATAAAACAAATCATTTTCTACCCACCACAGCTTTGTATTAAAATACCAAAGCAATATATTTAGATGCCACATACAAGTATTAGTGAATTCATTATTCTGCTTTATAAACATTTGCTAAGTAGCTAAAATGTTTGAGGTTTTGTGGTAAGTAGATATCAGAGGCACTTTTCCTTCTTTTAATAAGCTTCTTATCAGGAAAATGAAAAAGCAAAGGGGCAAATGAAATTCATTTAAATTGTGAAATCTTTCATAAGACCCTCCTCCCCAGGGGATGAGTGCAGGTCCATGACATGGTGGGTCCCTAAGATTTGGAGTTTTGAAATCCAGTGGCCACCTGAGATAAAACACAGGAGCACTATGCTGCCAGGAGGACAGACAGCTCAAATACAGGCAGGGTAAAGGCAGGGATCTGACTGACAGAAGTCTAGGACACAAGAGGGAAAATTGTTTGCTCTTCTGTGAGGGCCTCCTGAATAGTAGCAGGTGTGAACTCCCCTTTCCAGGGAAAAGAGGTGGTCAACACCATTTTCAACCTTTCCATCAGCATGGATGGCCTTCAGCAAGCAGCACAGCCCACACAGTGTTGGCTTGAGTCACTTACACCAACTCTCACCCTCCTGTGCCACTTTTAATAGGGTAAGTGCCACTTTTAATAGGGTAAAAGTGATTGAGAGCCAGAGAAACAGCAGGTCCCTCCCTCAGAAGACCAGCACAACCCCCACAACCCTAGACACACCAGGTCTACTGTTCATAGAGTGTGGCAAAGTTTCAGCTCTAGTGGAAATAGGACCAGGTACAGGTTTTCCTAACACATGAAAGACAGAGATGGAGACAAATGTCAAGATGGAGGAATTCATCCCAAAAGAAAGAACAAGAAAGTTCACAGCCAGGGAGCTAATCAAAATAGATATAAGTAATATGCCTGAATCTGAATTTAAAACAATAATAAGGATACTAGCTGAGCTTGAGAAAGCATAGAAAAAATCAGAAAGACCCCATTACCACAGATAAAAGACCTAAACACTAGTCAGCCCCCCCCAAAAATGCTATAACTGAGAGGCAAAATGGACTGGATGTAATGTCCACAAGGATAGAAGAAATAGAAGAATGAATAAGTGATGTTGAAGATAAAATTATGTAAAGTAATGAAACTGAAAAGAAGAGGGAAAGAAAAAATATTGGATCACAAATATAGACTTAGGGAACTCAGTGACTCCATAAAGCATAATTACATTCATATCATAGGATTCCTGAAAGAAGAAGTGGGGGAAGGGGCAGAAGATTCATTTGAGAAAACCATAGCTAAAAATTTCCCTAATCTGGGGAAAGAAACAGACATCCAAATCCTGGAGGCACAGAGAACTTCCGTCAAAATCAACAAAAGCCAGCCTACACCAAGACATATTGGTAAAATTTGCAAAATATGGAGATAAGGAAAGAACACTAAAAAAGCAGCAAGGTAAAAAAAAAATTCACTAACCTACATAGGAAGAGAAATCAGGCTAGCAGCAGATCTCTCCACAAAAACCTGGCATGACAGAAGAAAGTGGCATGATATAATCAATGTACTGATTGGGAAAAATGTGTAGCCAAGAATATTTTATTCGGCAAGGCTGTCATTCAAACAAAAACTGAAGGAGTTCATGACCACTAAACCAGCCCTACAAGAAATATTAAAAGGTACTCTTTGAGTGGGAAAGAAACAACAAAAGCAATAAAGTCTAGAAAGGAGCAGAGAAAATCTCCAGAAACAAAGACTTTACAGTTAATACAATAGCACTAAATTCATGACCATAGATAATCACTCTGAATATAAAATGGACTAAATGCTCCAATCAAAATGCATAGCCTATCAGAATGGAAAAATAAAAACAAAAGCAAAAACAGAAACAAGACCCATCTATATGCTGCCTACAAGAGACTTATTTTAGACCTAAGACACCAGCAGATTGAAAGTGAAAAGATGGCGAACCATCTATTATACTAATGGACATCAAAAGAAAGCCAGAAGAGCCCATTTTTAACAAACTAGACAAACATATTTTAAACCAAAGACTGTAACAAGAGATGAAGAAGGAAACTACATCATAATAATGGGGTCTATCCAACGAGGAGATTAAATAATTGTAAATATTTATGCTCCCAACTTGAAAGCACTCAAATATATAAATTAATAACAAACATAAAGAAACTCATCTATAACAATAAAATAATAGTAGGTAACTTTGACACCCACTTACAGAAATGGACAGATCATCTAAGCAGCAAGTCAACAAAGAAACAGTGGCTTTGAATGACACACTGGACCAGATGGACTTAACAGATGTATTCAGAATGTTTCATCCTAAAGCAGCAGGTACACATCCTTCTCAAGTGCACATGGAACATTCTCTAGAATAGATCACAAACTGGATCACAAATCAGACTTCAACAAATATTGAGTTCATACCATGCATATTTTCATACCACAATGCTATGAAATTTGAAGTCAACCACAAGAAAAAATTGGGAAAAAACCCCACAAATATATGGAGGTTAAAGAACATCTTAACTAAAGAATGAATGTGTTAACCAGGAAATTAAAGAAGAAATTAAAAAGTACATGGAAACAAATGAAAATGAAAACATGACAGCACAGAATCTTTGGGATGCAGTATAGGTGGTCATAAGAGGGAAATATATAGCAATACAGGCATACCTCCAGAAGCAAGAAAAGTCTCAAAGATCAACCTCACCTTACACCTAAGGAGGAGAGAATAAAAACTAAAGCCAATAGAAGGAAGGAAATAACTAAGATTAGAGTAGAAATAAATGATATGGAAACAAAAACAATGACAAGAACAATAACAACAAAAACAATGAAAACAACAAAACAATAGAACAGATCAATCAAACTAAGAGCTGGTTGTTTGAAGGAATTAATAAAATTGATATACCCCATCCAAAGTTATAAAAAGGAAAAGAGAAAGGACCTAAATAAGTAAAATCATGACAGAAAGAGGAGAGATCACAACCAACACCACAGAAATACAATTATAAGAGAATAATAACATAGGCAAAGACAAATTAAATGGCATTGTGAATTTCATATCAGTAAGTAGTGAAGCCAGGATTTAAACTCAGTTAGGCTGTCTTCTGAGCCTTTGGTCTTAAACTACTGCATAGTGTGTCCTTAATCATGGCATTTTCTCTTCATACTAACATGACATACTAACAAACATACTAATGTGACACTGTCAATCTTTTTTATCCTTTGTTCTGAAAACGCATTTGGAATGAAGTAATAGATTATTAGAGATTAACACTACCATTTTAATTTTTTATCCAGGCTTAATAAGGTTTAGAAGACAGAGTACCTAGTAATCCTTCAACAGTAGAGAAATCAATAAACATATTATTCACAATGATGGAAGACCACAACCATCTTTTTCATTTGAATCTAATATTTATGTCTTACTAATGAGTCTAAAGTATTGTTTACCCTTATTACTTATAAGATAATAATCTTTATATAGTAATACAGTGCTATCTACCCTAAACATTTTTTGCTTGACTTTATTCAGTTTAAGAAATGCAATTTGCTTTATAAGTTTGTATTAAAGGGTTTAAGGTTGGGGCGCCTGGGTGGCACAGCGGTTAAGCATCTGCCTTCGGCTCAGGGCGTGATCCCGGCGTTGTGGGATAGAGCCCCACATCGGGCTCTTCCGCTATGAGCCTGCTTCTTCTTCTCCCACTCCCCCTGCTTGTGTTCCCTCTCTCGCCGGCTGTCTCTATCTCTGTCAAATAAATAAATAAAATCTTTAAAAAAAAAAAAATAAAAAAANTTGCTTTATAAGTTTGTAATAAAGGGTTTAAGGTTGACTGTAAAAATCTTAACAGTAAATTATTTTGTAATGAAAATGTTATAACTGGCCAATGACCACTGTAAAATTTATTGTCATATTTCTGTTTTTATTTATGATTGTTTTGTCCTAAATATGGCTAGGCTGCACTGAATTATTCCCACATAACCAGAGATTCAAGTCTAATGTACAATTACATATTAGTAAGGCATGGTCATTTTTCTATATAGAAAAGGCAGGGATCAGATTCAAGGAGGCTATGGCAGTTGGAATCTATGGGATGGTGTAAGGAGAGAAAGGAAATAGATAGATAAAAAGATCCAGAAATCTGAAAGTAAGACTTCTGAGTCTGTTGGTAAATGTCAAACAATGCATACATAGGATGAAACTTCATGAAGCTGGAAAAGAATGAGCAGAAAGCTGTATGTTGGATAATTTCCATGCAGGGCTTGGAGACATTCAAGCTCTACCAACCAATGTTGCAAATCCTCATAAAAACTAAGGGCATTCAATAGAGAAACTGCAAGGGTTGTTCCTTAGTAAGTGACTAAACTGATCCTGAAATAAAGGTGCTATTCCCAACAAAAGTGAAAAAAAATCAGTTAAGGATCAAGGTGCTCTGCAAATAAAATAACTTCCTACCAGAACAAAGCCCAATATTGATAAAGCAAAATAATAAATTACACTATTCAAAAATGTAAAATTTGTGATGTGAAGATTCTGATACAAAAATTACTAGACCAGTAAAAATAAAGAAAATATGACCCACAACCTGAAGAAAAATCAGTAACCAGAAAGAGATCCAGAAGTGATAAAATTATGAGATTAGCAAGCACCCTTTAAAGTTTTATAAATATGCTCACAGACTTAAAGAAAAGCATGAATAGGGTAAAGAAATAAATGGAAGACTTAAAACCAAACTAAGTGAATCTTCCAGAGATGAACATATGTTGTCTGTACTAGGAAGTTCACTGGCAGAGGTGAATTGCAGATAAGATATTGCAGAAGGAAATATCACTAACTTGAAAACATAATAAAAGAAACTATGGACTAAAATGGAAGGGAAAGATTAGAAGAAATGAGCTGAGTATCTGTGAGACAATATCAAGTAGTCTAACCTTCATTACTTTGAGTAGCAAAATGAGAAGTGAAAAAGCAGACATGAAGATGTAAGGACTATTTTTTTGTAATTTGAAAAGCTACAGAGAGAAATAGCCAAAGATATAATCATATGGAGACATTTTAACACATCTCCCTCAGTAACTGATAGCTCATCAAGACAAAATTCACCACTATGCAGCATCTGCCTGTTTCCCATGGGACACTTGCTCTGGGGGAAGCCAGTCACCATGTAAGAAGTTCAACTATTCTGAGATTGCTGTCTGGAGAGGCCATGTATAAACACTCGAAAGCCTCAGATGAGCTCCCTACAGAAAACCAGTATCAACTCACAACAATGTAAGTGAGCCATGTTAGATGTCTGCTTAACTGAAACTTCAGGGGACTACATTCTCAGCCAATGTTTGGATATTATCCCATAAATGAACCAGCTAAGCTGTCCCCAAATTTCTGGCCCATAATATAAAATTATCATTTAGAACTGCTAAATTTTCACTTTTTTCTTACCCAGAAATTGATTATTGGAACAGTAAAACAAATTCATAATTAAAAATTGTCACAAACACACATTTCCATACTGAGATGGCTTCAATGGGAAATTCAACTAATATTGTTAAAAAGAAAAAATGACAACACTTCCAGAATCAAAATAAAGTGATCAATTATTGTATTATTTCATGACATTAGCCTAACTTTGTTATAAAAACCTAATATAGACATGACAGGAAATTAAAAAAAAAACATTAATCTCACTTTTGATCATAATTGCAAAAAATCTTAAACAATATACTAACTATAGTGGCACCTGGGTGGTTCAGTCCATTAAGTGTCTGCCTTTGGCTCAGGTCATAATCCCAGAGTCCTGGGATTGAGGCCCACATCAGGCTCCCTGAGCAGTGGGGAGCCTGCTTCTCCCTCTCCCTCTCCTCCCACTCCCCCTGCTGTGCTCTCATTCTCTCTCTCTGTCAAATAAATAAAGTCTTTAGAAAAAAATATATATATACTAACTATATATGCAGCAATAGACAAATGGTTAGATAGATAGATGAAAGATAGATGGATAGATGATAGATAGATCATGATAGATGATACATAGATGATAGATTGATAGATAGATGATAGATGATAGATAGATAGATGATAGATAGATAGATAGATAATATGCCAAAATCAAACCAGTTTTTTTTCCCTCCAGGAATGCAGTATTGTTTTGACATTTGAAAATCTATCAGTGTAATTCAACATATTAACAGAATAAGGAAGAAAAATAATTGATTATTACAATAGATTCAGAAAAAAACATGTAATGAAATTCAGCATCCATTCATGATAAACAGTCTTAGCAAACTAATTTCCCTGCACGTCTGTTGGGAACATAATTAGGTATAGCCACTGGGGAAAACCATTTTGATGTTGTCTGTCAACTCTGCATATACACCTACCCAATGGCCCTGAATTTTTACTCCTAGGTTTATACTCAATATACATGCACATAAGCAAAAAAATACATGCATAAAATTTTCTTAGCTGCACCATTTGAAAGAATACCAAGTTGGAAGCAATCCAAATGCTCATCAACATTTGAATTAATAAATAAAGTCTGTTTTTATTCATACAATGAAATACTACATAGCAGTAAAAATAAACATATACCAGTAAGAACATGGATTAATATCATACGCAAAATGTTGAAGGAATAAAGGCTGCACACAAAAGAATACAGAACATATGGTACCATTTTTTAAAGTCCACAAAGTGACAAACATTTATAATTTAAAAATTATAGTGTTTACATTTGAGAAGGAAGAGGAAGGAATGATCTAGAAGTATCCGTGGAATGCTTTCGATGTGCTGGTAATAAACCATTTCTTGATCTATATTTATGATTTCTCAGATATAGTCGCTTAATAACAACATTTAGTAAGCAAAATAAAGCCCCCTCACAAAAACGTTCATGTCCACATCCCTCAATCCTGTGAACATGTAAGTTACAGGGCAAAGGAAAACTAAAGGTACAGATAGAAGTAAGGTTACTAATCAACTAACCTTGAGATGGAAATATTATCCTGGACTATGTGGATGAGTGGGTTGGAAGATGTAACCACACAGTGGAAGAGGGAGTCAGAAGAGTGAGAACCAGAGAAATGGCAGCATAAGAAGGACTTTGCCCTGCATTGCTGGCTTTGAAGATGGAGTCATGGAGCCATGAACCAAGGAAGGTGGGTGGTTTTTAGAAGCACTCTTTCCTACAAACTAAAACAAGAGCAGAACCCTACTGACATCTTGATTTTAGCACAGTCAGATCCATTTCTGACTTCTGACCCCCAGAATTGAGATATAACAAATTTATGTCATTTTAAACCACTAAACTTTGTTGTAATTTGTTACATAAAGTAGTAGTAAGGAAACTAATATATGTCATCAACCTATACATTACTTGTGCAGCTTTTGTAGTTATTAACATTTTCAATAAAAAATGTTTTATATATGTGTGTGTATGATCTAGATTATCAATTTCAAACAGCACTGAAGTTCCTAGAAATTAACGTACAAAAGTAAGAGGGAATTAATATTTTTTTAATACTCTGGGTGGGAAAGAGTTCCAGTTATCAATGAGAAAACAATTTGATGCATTTCCAAATCCCATGTGGTATGATTAATAATGGCTCCTAAATGGTGGCTCCTAAAACATGTCTGTGTCTTAATCCCCAGCACCTATGACCATTTAACCTCATATGGTGAAAGGGACTTTGTGATATGACTAATTTAAGGATTTTGTGATGGGTAGATTATCCTGAATCAACTAAGTAGGCTCAATGTAACAACAGGATTTTATAAGAATGTACGAGAGTGAGAGTGGAGGAAAGAATAATGACAATAGAAACAGAAATCAGAGTGATGTGGGGCAGATCCAAGGACTGCAGGCAGCTTCTAGAGTCTGGAAAAGGCATGGGTTCACAGATTATCCCCAGACCAAACAGATGGAAGATAGCTGTGCTACCACACCTTAGACTTAATAACTTCAGGATTGCAAAATTATAAATTTGTGTTGTTTTAAGTTACTAAATATGTGGTAATTTATTATAGCAACAGTTAAGAAATAAATACATCGACTCTAGAATTAGGAAAAAAATTCACAGAGCCCAATTGATTGTTTTCCTAGAAGAGTCTGCTAATTGAGTTTAAGTCTACAGATTATGGACTCCAGTCAACTCCCTTCACATAAATTGAATTTTTAGGCAACTGGCAACAAGATTTCAACCATCTACCTTCCTGACCGCATATACTATTAAGTTTCTGCTAGGGTCTTTGGACAACTTAAAGCTATGAGTTTTTAGAACACAAATGTTTGGTGTGATGATTCTATGGCCTGAGTATGAATTTGGTAGATATAAAAGTGTCTGCCTTTAAACAATTTTTAAAAATCTTTAGAACATTTTTTGAAAAATTTAGTAGTGGACTTCATTAACTACTTGGTGTCAAAATAATACAATATATGAGACCTTGAATGAAATGTTTTTGGAAAAAGCAGTTGATGAAGGTGCTTTTGTTTTATTCAAGGAATGAAGGAAGTTTCACTCTGAGATTGAATAGAATACTAACTTTAGGGAAACTTTAAAAGTTTAATGTAAGTAAAGACTTTTTTTTTTCACCATACATAATTAGAATTTTATTCTTGTTGGTACTACAGTTAGAATACTAAAGTTCTACTCACATAGCAACTTTCAAATATACAATGCCATATTGTTAACTATTTTTTAATGATTTTTTATTATATTATGTTAGTCACCATACAGTACATCCCTGGCTTCCGATGTAAAGCTCGATGATTCATTAGTTGCATAAAACACTCAGTGCACATTGCAATACATGCCCTCCTTACTACCCATCACCGGTCTATACCATTCCCCAACCCCCACCCACTCTGAGGCCCCGGTTTGTTTCTCATAGTCCATAGTCTCTCATGTTTCATTCCCCCTTCTGATTACCCCCCTTTTCTTTATCCCTTTCTTCCCCTACTGATCATCCTACTTCTTATGTTCCATAGATGAGAGAAATCATATGATAGCTGTCTTTCTCTGTTTGACTTATTTCACTTAGCATTATCTCCTCCAGTGTCGTTCATGTTGCAGCAAATGTTGAGAATTCACTCTTTCTGATAGCTTAGTAATATTCCATTGTATATATGGACTACAACTTCTTAATCCAGTCATCTGTTGAAGGGCATCTCGGCTCCTTCCACAATTTAGCTATTGTGGACATTGCTGCTATGAACATTGGGGTGCATATGGCCCTTCTCTTCACTACGTCTGTATCTTTGGGGTAAACACCCAGTAGTGCAATGGCTGGGTCATAGGGTAGTTCAATTTTTAACTTTTTAAGGGACCTCCACACTGTTTTCCAGAGTGGCTGTACCAACTTGCATTCCCACCAACAATGTAGGAGGGATCCCCTTTCTCCACATCCTCTCCAACAATTGTTGTTTCTTGCCTTGTCTATCTTTGCCATTCTAACTGGCGTAAGGTGGTATCTCAGTGTGGTTTTGATTTGAATTTCCCTGATGGCTAATGATTTTGAACATTTTTTCATGTGTCTGTTAGCCATTTGTATGTCTTCATTGGAAAAGTGTCTGTTCATATCTTCTGCCCATTTTATGATTTGTTTATTTGTTTCTCGTGTATTGAGTTTGAGAAGTTCTTTGTAGATCTTGGATACCAGTCCTTTATCTGTGGTGTCCTTTGCAAATATATTCTCCCATTCCGTGGGCTGTCTCTTAGTTTTTTTGACTGTTTCCTTGGCTGTGCAGAAGCTCTTTATCCTGATAAAGTCCCATAAGTTCATTTTATCTTTTATTTCTCTTGCCTTTGGAGATGTGTCGTGAAAAAGGTTGCTCTGGCCGATGTCATAGAAGTTGTTGCCTATGTTCTCCTCTAGAATTTTGATGGATTCCTGTCTCACATTGAGGTCTTTCATCCATTTGGAGTTTATTTTTGTGTATGGTGTGAGAGAGTGGTCAAGTTTCATTCTTTTGCATGTAGCTGTCCAATTTTCCCAGCACCATTTATTGAAGAGACTGTCTTTTTTCCACCGGATGTTTTTTCCTGCTTTATCAAAGATTAGTTGCCCAAAGAGCCGAGGGTCCATTTCTGGGTTCTCTATTCTGTTCCATTGGTCGATGTGTCTGTTTTTGTGCCAGTACCATGCTGTCTTTGTGATCACAGCTTTGTAGTACAGCTCGAAATCCGGCATTGTGATGCCCCCAGCTTTGTTTTTCCTTTTCAACAGTTCCTTGGAGATTCGGGGCCTTTTCTGGTTCCATACAAATTTAAGGACTATTTGTTCCAGTTCTTTGAAAAATGTCCTCGGTATTTTGATCGGGATAGCATTGAAAGTGTAGATTGCTCTGGGTAGTATGGACATTTTAACTATGTTAATTCTTCCAATCCATGAGCATGGAATATTTTTCCATCTTTTTATGTCTTCCTCAATATCTTTCAAAAGTGATCTATAGTTTCTAGGATATAGGTCCTTTACGTCTCTGGTTAAGTTAATTCCAAGGTAACGTATGGTTTTTGGTGTTATTGTAAATGGGATGGATTCCCTAATTTCTCTTTCTTCAGTCTCGTTATTCGTGTATAGAAATGCAACTGATTTCTGGGCATTGATTTTGTATCCTGCCACCTTACTGAATTGTTCTATAACTTCTAATAGTTTGGGAGTGGATTCCTTTGGGTTTTCCATATAGAGTATCATGTCATCTGCAAAGAGAGACAGTTTGACTTCTTCTTTGCCGATTTGGATACCTTTGATCCCTTTTTGTCTTCTGATTGCTGTTGCAAGGACTTCTAGTACTATGTTGAATAATAGTGGCGAGAGTGGGCATCCTTGTCGTGTTCCTGATCTTAAGGGAAAGGCTTCCAGCTTTTCCCCATTGAGAATAATGCTTGCAGTAGGCTTTTCATAGATGGCTTTTATGAGATTGAGAAATGTACCCTCTATTCCTACACTCTGAAGGGTTTTAATCAGGAAAGGATGCTGTATTTTGTCAAATGCTTTTTCTGCATCAATTGAGAGGATCATATGGTTCTTGAGTCTTTTCTTGTTGATATGATGTATCACATTGATTGATTTGCGAGTGTTGAACCATGCTTGCATCCCAGGTATGAATCCCACTTGGTCATGATGGATAATCCTTTTAATGTACTGTTGGATTCTATTAGCAAGGATCTTGTTGAGGATTTTGGCATCCATATTCATTAGAGAAATCGGTCTGTAATTCTCCTTTTTGAGGGGGTCTTTGCCTGGTTTGGGGATCAAGGTAATATTAGCCTCATAGAATGAGTTTGGTAGCTTTCCTTCTGTTTCTATTTTTTGAAATAGCTTTAGGAGAATAGGTATTATTTCTTCTTTGAATGTTTGGTAGAATTCCCCAGGAAAACCGTCTGGGCCTGGAGTTTTATTATTTGGAAGGTTGTTTATCACTGACTCAATTTCTTCATAGTTAATTGGCCTATTTAAGAAATCTATTTCTTCCTGTTTCAGTCTTGGTAGTTTATAGGTTTCCAGGAAGGCCTCCATCTCTTCCAGATTGTTTAGTTTTTTGGCATATAGCTGTTGATAAAAGTTTCTAATAATCCTTGCAATTTCAATGGTGCTGGTCGTGACCTCTCCCTTTTCAGTCATAATTTTAATAATCTCAGTCCTTTCTCTTTGTTTTTGGACAAGTTTTGCCAGTGGTCTATCAATTTTATGGATTCTCTCAAAGAACCAGCTTCTAGTCCTGTTGATCTGCTCTACTGTGGTTCTGGTCTCTAATTCATTGATTTCTGCTCTAATCTTGGTCAACTCCTTCCTTGTCAGTGGGTTAGGCCTGTCCCTCTGTTGCTGTTCCAGTTTCTTGAGGTGAGAATATAGAAACTGCATTTTAGATTTTTCTATTCTTTTGAGTGAGGCTTGGATGGCTATGTATTTCCCCCTTAGGACTGCCTTTGCAGTATCCCATAGGTTTTGGACCGTTGTGTATTCATTCTCGTTGGTCTCCATAAATTGTTTAATTTGTTTTTTGATTTCCTGGTTTATCGAGTCATTCTTGAGCAGGATGGTTCTTAGCCTCCAAGTGTTTGAGTTTCTTCCAGGTTTTTCCTTGTGGTTGAGTTCCAATTTCAGAGCGTTGTGGTCTGAGAATATGCAGGGGATAATTTCAATCTTTTGGTATTGGCTGAGACCTGTTTTGTGTCCCAGAGCATGATCTATTCTTGAGAATGTTCCATGGGCATTTGAATAGAATGAGTATTCTTTGGTTCTGGGGTGTAGTGTTCTATATATATCTATGAGGTCCAACTCGTCGAGTATGGCATTCAAAGCCTTTGATTCTTTGCTTAGTTTTTGCCAGGGTGTTCTGTCTATTTCTGATAGTGGGGTGTTGAGGTCCCCTACTATTACTGTGTTCTTATCTATATGTCTCTTTATTTTGGTTAAGAGTTGGCTTGTGTATCTTGCTGCTCCCCTGTTGGGGGCATATATATTAATAATTGTCATATCCACTTGTTGAATACTTCCTTTAAGAATAATATAGTGCCCTTCTGTATCTCTCTCTATGGCCTCTAGTTTAAAATCCAGTCTATCTGATATGAGAATTGCTACTCCAGCTTTCTTTTGAGGTCCATTTGCGTGGAAGATGGTACTCCATCCCCTTACTCTAAGTCTGAATGCATCTTTGGGTTCAAAATGAGTCTCTTGTAGACAGCAAATGGATGGGTCATGTCTTTTTATCCAATCTGCAACCCTGTGGCGTTTTATGGGAGAGTTTAAGCCATTTAGATTGATAGAGATTATTGACAGATATGATTTTAATGATGCCATTTCTCTTTAAAGTCTTTGTATCGGTTGTGACTTGCTGCTCTGTATCACTCTTGGGGCCTTTTTACCTTTATAGAGCCCCCCTTAATATCTCCTGTAGGGCTGGTTTCGTGGTTACGAAATTGGTTAATGATTGGCGATTTTGGAACGTCTTTATTTCTCCATCAATTCTGAATGACAGCTTTGCTGGATAAAGGATCCTTGGCTGCATGTTTTTCTCTGAAAGAGCTTTAAAAATGCCCCCCCAAGCCTTTCTCTCATTCCAGGTCTCTGTAGACAGGTCTGACGTAATCCTGATACCTTTGCCTTGGTACGTGAGAAATTTCTTTGCCCTGGCCGCTTTCAATACTGTATCCTTGGATCTAATATTTGCGAATTGCACTATGACATGCCGTGGCGTAGGTTTGTCCTGGTTGAGCTTGGATGGGGTCCTCTCTGCCTCTTGGACACGAATGCTTGTTTCCCTTGCTAGATTAGGGAAGTTTTCAGCTACAATTTGTTCAAATATCTCTTCTAGACCTCTGTTTTTCTCCACCCCTTCAGGGATGCCGATGATTCTGACATTGGATCGTTTCATAGAGTCAGTAATCTCCCGTAATCTACATTCGTGGGCGTGGATTTTTTTAAGACCAGCTTCTATTTTCGTTTTTTCTTCTACTAACCCATCCTCCAATTCGCTAACGCGTTCCTCTGCCTCGGTGACCCTGGCCGTCAGAGCCTCTAGTTTTGACTG